>NC_089758.1:17561733-17589233 GCF_040412425.1 Macrobrachium rosenbergii
TTTTTTGTCTTCGTATTCCTTAATTCTTATAAATTTATCATTCCCTAGTGGCGACTTTCTTTGTGAGGTGAGGTCGGATATCTTTTTCAGAAAAGGACTTTCTTCAAAGGATGGAAGAACACAATTTTTTTTAAGGGATGTAAAATCATTTTCGAATCCAGATCAGGAAGTCGAAGGTGGGGGCGATGATTCGTCTTTTCTCGCGGTCAGCAATGTCTGGCTTTCAAAGGACAATTCACGTCTAGAAACAATCCTGATTTATTTTCTTAGCTTTGTGGAACATGAAAAGGAATATAAAACTTAGGGCAAAGGCCAAGCGCTGGGACCTATGAGCTCATTCGGCGATGAAAGGGAAAGTGAGAGTGAAAAAGTTTTAAAGGTGTAACCGGAGGAAAACCTCGCAGTTGCACTGTAAAACAATTGTTGGGAGGGGGTGGACAGTAATTTGGAAGAAAGAGGTGACTGGAGGTATAATAAAAGAACCTTACCTTTATGACTCTGTATGAAATAAAATTCAAGATGGACTTTCTTTTAAACAAAAGTAACAATAAGTTTGTTAATAGTAACGATAATAATATTTTTGATGAAAATGATAATGACAACCAACTTCACTGCCAAGAGAAATATCAGCCATTATCACACCAGCGATGACGATCAAACTTAGCAATAAATGCTGCACCTTGGTTACATCAAAGAGAACCTGTATCCATCAATAGTAAGGCCTCGTTACTCTGCCCCTCTTAGCGAACTGACTATTCTCCTGGGGAAGTCATCCAGGCGTGTGACATCTCCTTCCAAGTTCTGGTTCACTGGAGACAAAAGAAGACCTCAGAAACACACGTGGTGTGTCTGTTAACTCGGCAGACCCGTGTGATTTCGGTTTGGTTTGCTCTGGGTAAAGCTGAACGGAAGAGTGAGTGAGTCTATTGGTCTACTCGCTGGACGTCTGTTAAATTAAATGAATGAAGTGGAATAGTGAGTGAAAATTACGTTAATGAAATTGTTTAAGAATTGAATGAATATTGAAGTGCATGGAAGTGTGAAAGAGGTATGATCTGCTCGAAGAATGTCCCTATCAAAATGCAAAAAAGAATCAATGAATGAAAAGGTTAACTTTATTAATTTACATTTACTTTCAACTAAATGGAAAAGTGAAAGAATCTGTTTATATAATGTTTGAATGTCTAAATGAAACCGGTCAGAATTTTGAATTTATTTTATTTAACAAACGCAAAACTGTGGTAAATTGAATGGAAGTGTGATGAAGGATTTAATTTAGCCTCTCAATACATATCGTATTGAATGGATATTAAATTATCTGTAAATGTGAAAAAAAAAAATTCGATTGGCTCCCTGAAAATCTATAAAATTAGATGGAATTTTTGAACAGAATAATTGATTTACCAAATGAATACTTATATTAAAAGAATACTTATATAAATCAAATGGAAGTACGATTTATTTCATAAATTATCTCGCTTGATGAGTATCTATGTGTGAATGTTAAAATGAATGGAATTATGAATGAATGTTTTGATGCACTTGCTTTATTTATTTTTATTAAATATAATTCAAGATGAACTTTCTCTTAAACAATAGTATCAATAAAGGTGTTAATAGTAACGACAATAATAAATATTAGTAATGAAAATGACAATGACAACCAGCTTTACTAGCAACAGAAATATCAGTCATTATCACGCCAGCAATGACGATCAAATACGGCAATACATGCTGCATCAAAGACGACCTGTATCTGTCAACACCAAGGCCTCATTACTCTGCCCCTCTTAGCGAACTGACTATTCTCCTGGGGAGGTCACTCAGGTGTGTGACATCTCCTTCCAAGTTCTTCTGGCTCACTGGAGACTAAGGAAGACCTCGGTCACACACGTGGCGTGTCTGTTGGCTCAGCAGACCCGTGTGATTTTGGACTGGTTTGCTCTGGATGAAGGTGAACCGAAGTATGAATGGGTCTATTGGTCTACTCGCTAGATGTTTGTTTTAGATTAAATGAATGAAGTGTCTTGGTGAATGGAGATTGCATGGATGAAATGGTTCAAGAATTTAGAGGATATTGAAATTAATATAAGTGTGAATGCGTGAATGAGTTCTGATCTGGTCGTTGAATGTCTTCGTGAAAATGCATGAACGCGTTAATATCTCTGTAAAAGTGAATGGAATCTGGCTTACTCTATCCATATTAACTGAAAAGGTAATTTTAATGATACTAATGAAAAAAATTATTCAACAACTGTACATATCAAAGTATACTGAATGAAATGGAAATTTTCATGAATTTTATAATATACTTGACTACCTAGATGAATTGTGAACAATATATTTGAAGTTCTCAGAGAACAGCCTTATGAAAATGAGCAAATGAGTAGATTAATTAACAGATTAGGCATTGGCTATCTGCATTAATATAAATAAAAGTGTGAATGAATAAATGGATCTACTCACTTAATATCTATATTGTACAGAATGAAAGCGTAAACAAATTGTTTTGATTTATTCACTAAATATCTGTAAGCAGCTGAATGGAGGTGAAAATGAATGAATATCTACAGTATGTTAAACTGAATGGAAGTGCGAAACAGTTAAGATAATGATTAATTCATCAAATTGGGTTAAAAGTATCTGATTTAGCTAAACGTTCATGCTAATAGCTTAGGAGTCTGATTCTTACGAACATTGTAAGTAAGAAGCAGGCTATTGTCCAGAAATTATATAATCAATATCTAGTTACACAAATATCCATAATTTTTGTTTGTTTTGCCAACAACTTTGACTATGGGAACCGTTAGTAGGGGTAGTTTTAAAGTCCTACCAGTATTCAGTCTCATAAAATCTCCTTTTCATCTTGGTAATCTCTGGAAAAATAAAACAGTCATACATTTCATTAGTGCCACAATACAAGTTTCTAAATTGACGAAACCAGTGAGCAGCAGCAGCGGCGGCTCGGTTTACAAGCTCTCCTGGGAAAGGCTTCCAGTGCTGACATTGTCATTCGGTTACTGGAAACTGGAAAGAGCTACTGGCATTTGATTGGTGCTGGAGATGGAAGTGCCAGTCGGCTGCAATTCGGGAATCATTCAAAGTCCATGTTAGAAGGAATGCATTTGCACGAGGTATGGATTACTCCCAGGATATGTTCTCAGGTTTATTGAAGCTTTAAAGACTGCTTTCAGTTTGATGGAAATCTTTCGTGTTTGTGAAACTCCCATAGGTAGGAAAGGACCGAGAATTTTAGGGATAGATTCTTATAAAAAGGCAAAAGGAGAATTTGTTTTGAGTTTAAGCACATTTCAGCGTGACTTAGATTCTGTGTTTTACACATTCTATTTTTATATTATTATTATATGTATTTTCTTTTTCTGTGCTACCTGTTCCCGTTTGAAGCTGTCATATATGAAGGTATTTGCTGTGCACAGGTAACATTGTACATTACTGATTCTTAATATTTGTCAACATGTTAATTTTACCACAAGCACTCCGAAAGATGTTAATCTAGCCGAATTTTCTAATGAATTTGTTACTAATCAGTTTCATATAGTATTTCATTCATAAGTTGCACTGAACAACAAAAAAAAAATAGTTTTTTCTTTCCACAAAAACTGTCGAAGACTATGCAACAAAAACAAGGGCTGTATAATTTTGGCTACACACTTTTCAGTTTTCTGGAAATAAAACTATTGTGCCGGTTTTGTCTGTCCGACCGCACTTTTTTCTGCCCGCCCTCAGATCTTAAAAACTACTGACACAAGAGGGCTGCAAAAAAAGGTATTTTCGGTGGCCCTGATTACGCGCTGTACAGAAAACTGTATTGCGCCGAAGAAACTTTAACGCATATTATTATTTGTTAAATTGTAAACCTCATTTGTAAAATTGGCAAAACTATACATAGAATACGGTACAAATATTGTATAAGACCCCAGAAATCCATATCACACATCAGAGAAAAAGCTGACGAAATAAAGTAACACATACTCGTATATCGATAACCTAAAGAAGTCTGGCTGCGTATTTCATAACTTCTAAATCTGGTTTGGAAAATTTGGCAGCGTCACAGGGTATGGGGGAACGGGAGATTATTTTCATCCCTCCTGCTGGGAAACTTACTAAGGCTTAACCAAACTTTTCCTAACTTCACAGAGCGGCGGAAATATATTAGGAACTCTTAGATAACCTCGTATACCTATGCAAGGAGTTGTCTGTGTCACAGCACGACCAAGGTAGGATGTTCATTCTTTATCTATGACTCGGAATATTCCCGAAATTAATAACGTTTCGTTTTTTTCCAGGACATCCTGTCTGATCTATTACTTTGCCTGTAATAAAAGGCTCCGAAAGGGATTAGAGAAATGCAGAGAAGTTCTTCGCAAATGGACACTAGAACACGCTGTGATAATCAACATAAGATTCCTAATTTACGACTGGCGTATTGTTTCTGTGGCAGATTATATTATATAACAATAATATTCAAGTGTTGAATCGTGTACGCGCTCTATCGAGGATCACACAGGTAAGTGATTCTAATATAGAGTATGAACTCTTTCTTACACCATAGATCATTTTTAATATAAGCAATGTAACCATTTTGTACCGTGGCTTACAAAACTGATCATTTTTCCATCTCTTGCTTTTAATATCCACAAGACTAAAGCAGCTCATTTCGTTCATTCCTTAGAAAAAAAATCCTTTGAAGATCCTAAATATAACTGCACCCTTATTCAAGGTCTGTACTCTTGGTTGCATCAGAGAGAAGTTTAATGAACGTAATACATCTTCTTGTACCCACCTCCCGATTTTTTTTTTTTTTTTGTATCACTCACCTCCTCGCTACCTTTTCAGCCGGTGCTTCTGTCAGGCAGTTACCCAGCTGTCCAAGGTAAGTTCATATGTTTCGTGAAACAGTTCGAAGGCAGGAGATACCTACCTTATGTTGTATGTGTGTTTGACTTCAAATGTACATCCAGAATTTGTAATATTAGTATGTAATATTCGTATGTTGTATCCTGGAGTTATGTGTCAAAGGGAATTACATACATGTATACAGTACATTTCGGAAGGCTCAGACCATGATGTTGTATTAATGACAAGCTTCCGCCTTCAGATACACACATATATGTGCAAGCTTGTCACACGCTCTTTATATATATATGTATGTATATATATATATATATATATATATATATATATATATATATATATATATATATATATATATATATATATATATATATATATATATATATATATATATATATATATATATATATATATATATATATATATATATATATATATATATATATATATATATATATATATATTGATATATATTTATATATACACATATACATATATATATATATATATATATATATATATATATATATATAAAATTGTTGTATATAATTTATATTTATATATATATATATATATATATATATATATATATATATATATATATATATATATATATATACACACGTTTGAATGCCCAAGAAGTCTTAGTAGTCATGTTGGCTCATCAAAGAGAATGTTGCAGGTCCGTTATTACAGCCACTTAGGTTTGAGCTACAGAACTGGCTCACGAATTACTAACCCCGAATTTTCTAGTATTAGAAATCATGCCGTTAATATGCAAGATTAATACTAATAAAAAACATTTTTCCATAATTGGAACTACCAAACAATCTGCTTACTTAATGTCCCCTGAGTCTTTGTTTATTAAAGTCATGCACCTCTTCTAAACTCCAACGTAGTCTTCTTCTCCTTTGCACTTGGCCTAAGTGTTCTCTGGGCATGCGTGAGCTTGTGGTCTCACTTCGTCTTTCCCTTTCTTTTGATCAGGTTGGCTTAAAAAATTCTTTGCTCTCTTTGTTTTTACTTTTATATATTTTGTAATTTTAAAGAATGCAACTACTTGATTTAAGAGAATTAATATGTATTCTTCAACTTTACCGGCCGATGATGTGTTTAAGTAGCACGAAACGTTTCTAACAATAAATATGCAACTGTTTTGTTGACTGTAGTCTTCTATGGACTCCTGCTTGTTGATGTGTATATATATATATATATATATATATATATATATATATATATATATATGTGTGTGTGTGTGTGTGTGTGTGTGTGTGTGTGTGTATGTATATATATATATATATATATATATATATATATATATATATATATATATATATATATATATATATATATATATATACAGTATATATATATATATATATATATATATATATATATATATATATATATATATATACTTGGGTTTATGTATGTATGCATGTATACCTATTTACTGTTCTTGTTGGTTTACATAAACTATCTCATATAATTAAAATTTATCGATAATATTTACAACAAAACAATACGTTTATACAAAATGTAATACCCCACTATAAAAATATTTACACTTGACTAGTACCTACGTATATGAAGCTATTCTGAACAGGAAATAGCTATTCAAAATGTAAAAATACCCGATGTGGATTTCATATATTACGGTACAAAATACGAATTACTTCTACAGTATAACGCTTCAGAATTTCACAGTCCAAACATTTTTCATAATTTCGCTGCCTGTTTGCTGTCCCAGTGATTATGATGATTATGAATAATGATATCATCATTAATAATGCTACTGTTGTAATAGCAGTCGCTCATTGCATTGGCTATTAGTAGTTTATTATTGCCTAAGTAATAAGGATCGAACAAAACTACTAATACTGATCGCTTACAAGTTTCTGTTGAGCAATTCAGAAATAACTGAGAAGCTGGAACATGATTTAATTTTGTGGCTTGGATAAAATAAACCCTGTTGACAGACAGACTGTAGAAACGTGAAAAGGGAAAATGAAATACAGCCAAAGAAGAGATACTGTGTCAGATTCGCCAACTTGTTTTATGTCCACTTAAAGCCTATGCATTCATAGCCACTAAGGCCTTGATTTATGTGACCTCTTAAGGTCTTGGTTTTCAGAGCCACTAAGGCCCTGGTTCAGGGTGACCTCTTAAGGTCTTGGTTTTCATATCCACTAAGGCTTAAGATTTTTTGACCACTTAAGTTCTTGGTTTTCAGAGTCACTAAGGCCTTGGTTCAGGGTGACCTCTTAAGGTCTTGGTTTTCATAACCACTAAGGCTTTAGATTTTTTGACCACTTAAGTTCTTGGTTTTCAGAGGCACTAAGGCCTTGGTTTATGTGACCTCTTAAGGTCTTTGTTTTCATATCCACTAAGGCCTTAGATTTTTTGACCACTTAAGTTCTTGGTTATCAGAGGCACTAAGGCCTTGGTTCATGCGACCTCTAAAGGTCTTGGTTTTCAGAGCCATTAAGGCTTTAGATTTTTTGACCACTTAAGTTCTTGGTTTTCAGAGCCACTAAGGCCTTGGTTTATGTGATCTCTTAAGGTCTTGGTTTTCATATCCACTAAGGCCTTAGATTTTTTGACCGCTTAAGTTCTTGGTTTTCAGAGGCACTAAGGCCTTGGTTTATGTGACCTCTTAAGGTCTTGGTTTTCAGAGCCATTAAGGCCTTAGATTTTTTACCACTTAAGTTCTTGGTTTTCAGCGCCACTAAGGCCTTGGTTTACGTGACCTCTTAAGGTCTTGGTTTTCAGAGCCACTAAGGCCTTAGTTCATGTGACCTCTTAAGGTCTTGGTTTTCATATCCACTGAGGCTTTAGATTTTTTGACCACTTAAGTTCTTGGTTTTCAGAGGCACTAAGGCCTTGGTTTATGTGACCTCTTAAGGTCTTGATTTTCAGGGCCACTAAGGCTTTAGACTTTTGACCACTTAAGTTCTTGGTTTTCAGAGGCACTAAGGCCTTTGTTTATATGACCTATTAAGGTCTTGGTTTTCATATCCACTAAGGCCTTAGATTTTTTACCACTTAAGTTCTTGGTTTTCAGAGCCACTAAGGCCTTGGTTCATGTGACCTCTTAAGATCTTAGTTTTTATAGCAACTAGGACCTTAAATTTTTTTATCGATTAAGTTCTTGGTTTTCAGAGCCACTAAGGCCTTTGTTTTTGTGACCACTTAACAGCCACTAAGGCCTTGATTTTTGTGGCCATTAAAGCTTTGGCATTCATAGCCACTAAGGCCTTGGTATTTTTGACCACTAAAGTTCTTGGTTTTCAGAGCCACTAATACTGATACCAGTTTTAGTAACCATAAACGCCAGTAAGACCTTGGTTTTTGTGACCACATAAGGTCTTGGTTTTCAGAGACAATGGTAACATTGGTTTTCAGGATCACTTAATGCCATGTTTTTCATGATCACCCAAGGTCTCGGTTTGCATAGCCATCAAGCCCTTAGTTTTCATGATTGGCATTTAAGTCACTGGGTTTCATGGCTAATTAAGTCCTTAGCTTGTTTGGCAAAGTAGATCCTTGGGGGTAAGTCCTTGCTTTCATGGCTAATTAAGTCCTTAGCTTACCTGCCAAGGTAGGTCCTTGAGGTGAGTCCTTGGCTTTCATGGATAATTAGTCCTTAGCTTCCATGCCTAGTTAAGTCCTTGGGGCAAGACCTTGACTTTAATGTTAAATTAAGTCCTTGGTTTTCATGGCTAATCAGGTCCTTAGCATCAGTGGGCATTTAAATCCTTAGCTTTCATGGCAGTTAAGTCCCTTGCTTCCGTAGCCAGGAAATTCCTTGGCTTTTAATGGCCGTCAAGTCCTAGGTTTTCGTGCCTACTGGATTCCTTGGTTTTCATGACCACTCGATGTTTTTCTTATCACAGCTATCCAAGGTTTTATTTCCACGGATATTTAAAGCTTTTGGTTTCCATGGACAGTAAAATCTCTTGTTTTTGTGGTTAAGTATGGGCTTATCTATTTAAGGCCTGAGGCCCATGTCTATTTAAGGCTTTAAGCTCATGTCAATTCAAGGCTTTGATTTCATTTCTACTTAGGTTCCTTGGTTTCCATAGTCGCTTTAGTCCATAGTTTCTGTGGCCACCAAAAATCTGGTTTTACGACCTTTTGGGTCTTTGGCTCTAGTGGGCACTTGAGGATTTAGTTTTCATTTTGACTTCAGGCCTTGGTTTTTGCAACCAGTTAAGGCCTCCTTTTCCATGGTTCCTAAAGGCCTTGGCTTTTCAACGCTAATTAAGACCTTGGTTTTTCAACGCAAATTAAAGCCTTGGTTTTACAACGCTAATTAAGGTCTTGGTTTTTCAACAGCAATTAAGGCCTTGGTTTTTAAAAAAAAAATAAGGTTTTGGTTTTCAACGCCGATTAAGGCCTTGATTTTTTAATGCCAGTTAAAGCCTTGGTTTTTTAATGTAAATTAAGGCCTTGGTTATTAAACGCAAATTAAGGCCTTGGGATTCTCAACGCGATTTAAGCCTTGGGATTCTCAACGCCAATTAAGGCCTTCGTTTTCCTACGCCAATTAAAGCCTTGGTTTTCGTAGTTACTGAAGATCTTGGTTTTCATGGCCAATTAAATCTTTGGTTTTCCTGATCATTTATATCCTTGAATTTTCCTTCCCACTTGAATTCTTGGTTCCATGGCTCTCAAATAATGTATGACACTTATTCCGAATTCCAAGTTATCGTTTAATGATGATATGGTAATTGTACCAACAGCTGATATTGGTGATCATATAATACATTCTTTCTTAACTTTAATTCGGTGTGAAAATGAAACAAATAGCTACTTAAGGCCTTGGTTTCCATGGTCACTTAATAATTTTTTTTTTTTTTTGTGGCTATTTGGGGCCATTTAAGGATCAAAATGCATCCTATGTAGATGTTAAGCATCAACATTAACATAATGAAAAATGTAATTGACCAAAAAAAATACCTGAATCATAACGAGTTTCGAATTGCCAGCATCAATAATGTTCGGGACTTTCGAATAGAATTTCCCAATGTATTGCGTATCATTATTCAATCATCATTCATTATTCATTGTCAGTTAGCCAGCTACTCTTTAATGAAAATGAATTTGCATATAGCGGTGACGGGACAGTGAAAAATTGGCATTCGTCATTTGCATATACTGCAGGATATAACGACGTGTTTTTTTAAGTGATGCATCATGACAGTCATATTTCAAAGGGCGAGTGGTTTTCCCCATTTACTTTTTGTCCTGTCGGTGGAGTTTCATCGTTCAAAAAGGATGGATATTTTGTTCCCATCTGGTATTCATTCATTCCATAAGATATTGAAATTCGTGCGTTCTATGCATGTTCTTTTATCTCTCTATTTCAAAATGTGCTGACATCTCTTCATGAACTTTTAATTTCATTTTTGACATTATATTTTTTCCAGCTGGTTGGACTCGAAGAGCAGATTATATATATATATATATATATATATATATATATGCTTATATGTTACAAAATACCGCTTTGCAATACATAAAGCCAAGGCCACACACAGTTAAAAATAAAGAAGGAGTACCAAGCTCTTTCGTGTTATTTCAACACATTTTCGAGGCACAATGCTAAAAACACCGAGAATATCGAGAATATATAACAAGAAGCAAACATAAAAACTGAAATAACACGAAAAGCCTTTGGTACTCCTTTTATTTTTCCTGTGACCTTGGATGAATATACAGTATATATATATATATATATATATATATATATATATATATATATATATATATATATATATATATATATATTTTTCAAAATCTGCTTACCTCCTTCATATTTCCCGTGTAGTTATTGAAGAAGTCATAATACATTTACATTTTCTTCCCGCGTCTCGGCTACTGAAATTGGAAGCTCAGGTCGACTTCCATACAAATCCATCAATCTGCTGTGACTTCCTGCGGTCGTGACAGACTCCCGAAAATCCTTGGGAGGTTGGGCAGAAACCCAGAGAGAAATTATGCTGCAGTGTGGTTCCTGAAAGTCATCAATCACTGTGTCAGCTTCGCAAGAAACAAATATAAAAAGAATAAAAAGGTTTTCTTGGCATAGATCCTGCATATGCAGGAACGCAAACTGGGTCCGTCATTATTTTGCTTGGTAACGGACCCATGACGTCACACAAAAAAAGGGGTAATATCAGAGGGTTTCGATATGTCAAGGTCTGACCCCAGAGACGTTAGGTACCATATGCAGGGACGCAAAGTGGGTCCGTTATCTTTATATTTTCTGCCTACGTTTCTTCGGCGCAATCGAGGTTTCTGTACAGCGTATAATCAACGCCACAGAAATTAGATCTATCTTCCGGTGTTCTCGGTTTAATGCTGTATGAGCCGCGGCCCGTAAAACTTTAACCAAGGCCCGGTGGTGGCCTATCCTATATCGTTGCCAGAAGCACGATAATGGTTAACTTTAACCTTAAGTAAAAGAAAAACTACTGAGGCTAGAGGGTTGTAATTTGGTATGTTTGATGATTGGAGGGTGGATGATCAACATACCAATTTGCAGCCCTCTAGCCTCAGTAGTTTCTAAGAGCTGATGACGGACAGAAAAGTGAGGACAGAATAAAGAGCGGACGGACAGACAAAGCCGGCACAATAGTTTTCTTTTACTGGAAACTAAAAACAGTAACATCATAGGGTGTATAGACGGCAAGTCCCGACCCTAAAGACATTACGCACCGCCCTGAAGTATGAACCAAGGAACCTTTTCTTACATGTTATGCAGGGCTGGACCCGGGCTGGAGGACGGCAAATCAAAACGTAGAGTATGAGTCACATAGGGTAAATGGATACACGTTACCGTTTGTATATTTTTAATATTATCACGAATATTATTCATAAAAACACACATTCGTCAGTAACAGTCTGTAAAAATATTGTTTATCATATTTTCATTCTTCCTTGGTTGTTGTTATTATTATTATTATTATTATTATTATTATTATTATTTGTAATAAGTACACAATCCCTCGAAGGAAGTGAAATGGATGGACTATTAAAATTACTTTCAAAATTCATTTACAACCAAGGGAATTTTTGCTTCAGCAGTTTCATAAACCTGTGAGCACTTACTTTTAATTAATATATTTATGAAATTATTCGAAAAAGCATATTTTGTTTTCTTTTGTACATACGTTATCAATAATACACAGCTGGCTCATGGCCGTCGTCAATGTTTGCACAGCTCTGGGCTTTAGTATTAAATACATGTATATCATTGATTTTTATGCAAATTCTATTTTATATAGAAGCACTTTATGGCAAATTGAAATGTTTTATCTTCAGTAGAACTTATTTACACTTACACATACGTGTATATATATATATATATATATATATATATATATATATATATATATATATATATATATATATATATATATATGTTTATATATATATACATATATATATACACACACAGTATGCACACACCATACACACACAGATATATATGTATATATATATATATATATATATATATATAGAGAGAGAGAGAGAGAGAGAGAGAGAGAGAGAGAGAGAGAGAGAGAGAGAGAGAGAGATGTGTGGTGTGTATGCCTGTTCACTATGCGTAAGCAAGGTCCCATGGAAGCGTAAATATTAAAATGGACACATATCACAAGTTCTGTATGATATGAAGGATTTATGACGCGTCCATTTTTATATCATATGCTGGAATTCCAGACGTAAACAAATAGCAGGATCACTGAGAACATCCCTTTTCAATTACTACCACTTTCTCCAAAGTTCACTTCATGTTTCATTGATACTGAAATACTTTAAACACTAACAAACGTGGTTCTCTTTTTTTCAAGGATGTCTCATTTATCTAGAACCTAAGGCATCACCAATCCATTTATAATATTTATTTTCTTCGGTCCAGAAATCCATCTAGAATTTTTTTATCATCCTGCGAATTTTGCAGTTTTCAGTTGTAAAAAATGTGTCGTCTCATGGATGAATTTTGCAGTTTACAGTGGTGAAAAAAATTCGACTCATTGTTTCTAAACTTTGTTCTTTTCCCATTATGCAGTCAGTTCTTTTCTATATCTCATCGATATAGAACGCATTGACTCAGAACTGACTCAGAATCCCTTTTTTTTTTTTTTATCTGTTTTTAACTTCTTGAAGTTCCTATTATTGAGGCAGTTCTTTTCTATTTCTCATTAACATGGAACGCATTGACTCAGAACTGACTCAGAAGCCTCTTTTTTTCAATCTGTTTTTAACGTCTTACAAGTTCCCATTATTGAGTCAATGCTTTTCTATTTGTCATTAACATGGAACGCATTGACTCAGAACTGACTCAGAAGCCCATTTTTTCAATCTGTTTTTAACTTCTTAAAAGTTCCCACCATTCAGTCCGTTCTTTTCCATTTCTAATTAACATGGACCGCACTGACTCAGAACTGAGACCGTAGCCCCATTTTTCTTAAAAGTTCCCAATACTTCTTGTCATCGTATTTCCTCGAAAATCGTTTTGCAAGTTCCTATATATAAATATATACCAGGTACATCTTTCGAACCATAATGTCGAAACTGATCTTGATTTTCCCTGCTCCTCATTTGGCAAGAAGTGGCTCCAGAGAGATTGCGTCATCTGAAGCCTGCTTCCCTTCAAGTGCCCTTGGAAGCAGCTCGACTTCATCCCTAGGACTTGTCTTGTTAACAGTTGTTAATGGCCCTCCATTTAGAACTAACTGTTGTACAAGACGGGATCTCAGTCTGTTTTAAGTTAGCTATTGCAGCTGGAATATAATTTTCTTGACGTATATATACATATATATAACTACTGTATATGTATATGTGTATATATATATATATATATATATATATATATATATATATATATATTTATATATATATATATATATATATATATATATATTTATATATGTATATATATAAATATATATACACATATATACATATATATATATATATATATATATATATATATATGTATGTGTGTGTGCGTCTGTCTGTCTGTGCTAGTATATTCTAAGCAATATAAAAGATTCAAATCACAATAATAGCTTTCAGAATACACTGCATGAATAACCAAGAATAACGTCCTCTGTAATTCTCTATGAAGAAACCATGTTGAAATGTTTATAAATTGGTTTCACTCTTGACTGCGAAGTAGGAAAATTAATTGGACGTTAAATACTCATTTGCATCTTCCAGGAGTTACATTGTTATTTCGAAACAGGCGCATTGCTTAAAGATATGCTTGCCATAACGAAGTCTAAATATAAAAATGTTTTACCATCGCTTCATTGAGCTTGTGACTTCATTAAGCCTGTTGTATTGTGTACAAGATTTGCAATGAACTTCATGGCGGAATAATGAACTGTATTAAAGCAGTTATATTCTTATTGTGGAAAGGTGTCTAAAAATATATATTTCCTCTTTGTTATTATTAATGCCTTGTTTAGTTTAATTGCGTGTTTATTTTTCATGCTGTGAAGAATAAATTAATTAATCATCCAATTCAGTTCTCTATTTTTTTTTTAATATCCTGAAAAATTAATGATTAATATTGAACTGCTTTTCAAAAATAAATGATTGCGTATACATTTTCCAAATAAATACGAAAGGTAATGATTATTTGCGTTACCTAAAAGTTAAGTGAAGCCAGTGATTCGAGCAAAAAGTTTTGGTTTTGCCCAAAAAAAGTTTGATTGCAAAATAAATATTTAAAAGCCCGATTTCATTAGTATAGTACGTACTGGAAAAATGTGGCGAAAGTTGCGAGTGTTTTATAGGTTTATATATATAAGTATGTACGTATGTATGTATATATATATATATATATATATATATATATATATATATATATATATATATATATATATATATGTATATATATATATATATATATATATATATATATATATATATATATATATATTTAATATAAGAAGCCCATTAAAACGCCAAAATGTAGAAAGTTAATGTTATATTTCAGAGACCAACTGTCTCTCTTCTTCAGGCAGGTAATGAATGAGACGAGTTACAGAAAAGCAGTATTTATACTGAGGATATATATATATATATATATATATATATATATATATATATATATATATATATATATATATATATATATATATATATATATATATATATATATATATATATATATATCCTTTGACAAGGCCTGACCACTTTTGCATAGATACTTTAAATGTTAAATCGTGGATGATCCTCATGTACAAAAAACTTCCACTATATGAAAGGCTTACCAGCAACTGGCTCCAAAATAATACACACCCTTTTCCCCATTGATCTCATCTTGCACTTCGTTCCCAGCACAATATCCCTTTCAGTCCATCTACAAGTCTGTTTCTAAGACGTCTCCTCCCTCATAACATCGCTCTTTTCACAAGTTTGTCGCCCATTCTTTCCGCATGACCAGACCATCTCCAAATGCTCTAGTCCAGAGGTGATGATTTCGCTCTCAGAGCTGATAAGGTTAGTTTTTTTTTTTAAATGAATCAACGTAAATACACGTACACTTAAACTCTGCACATATTAAAATGTACCATTATCAGAAAGCATTTAAAGAAGCAAATCTGGGCGTTAGTGGCCCATCAGTTACATCCCTTGTGTCATATTTACATCGGAACCATGATTAGAGTGTTTGTGATATTCTACTAAACTTGACGATATCTAAATCTTGAACCTACAGAGCAGTGGTTTTTAACCTTTTTTGGCAGTCCAAATTAACCATGGTGGCCCATATCCACATAAACATTTTATTTTATATAATTATGCTTCTGAAAATGTGTTGCAAAGACAAAATTTACGTGCAGAGATTCAACGACCATTAAGTTTAATAAAAGTCAAGTGTCTATGTTGGGAAGGTTTCCGACCTCAATTAAATGTTCTACGTCTCTATAGTGTTCTGGCTAGGTATTAATGAATTGTATATTCTTAGTACAATATTTTCTCTAACAATTATAATTATACTGTAATAAGAGTACCGGGGAAATAATAAGCCCATAAAGTTATAACCCTTGGGGACCCATTGAAATGGCGTCGCGACTCTGGGGTTAAGAACCACTGCTATAGAGGTTTTCACGTGCTGCCATCTTTCCCCCCCCCCCCCGCCTCTTCTTACTTGACCACTGTCATACTTGTTCCTAGACAATTTCACTAACCGACGCGCTGTTTTATCTTTCTTCCCAGTGGAAGCGGTAAATACGGAAAGAGCACGCAGGTCTGAGAAACTGTCTGTATCAAAAAAACCTTCTTGACATCTCCATTGTTGTAATATGCCAATTACGTATATATATACATATGTGTATATATATATGTATATATATATATATATATATATATATGTGTGTGTATATATGTATGTGTATACATATATATATATATATATATATATATATATATATATATATATATATATATATATATATATATATATATATATATATATATATATATCACAGCAGCCGGACGCACGGAAAATAGCCCAGTAAAAGTAAATGTGAAATGTGGTTTTTACCCGACGTTTTACTCGATTCTATTACTTTATTTCCTATCCAGTATACATTTTCCATCTGATATCCACCTGTAGGGCGTTTGTGATAAAGTGTTTTTTATGGATTTCCAACAGTGAACAATACAATATGCGATTACTTTTTTATGTAGTGAAAGAACTGTATACGGGATTGTGGGCGTACAGTTCTCATTTAATAGTTTTTAGTCGATATATTTGTATTCATAGATCTTTTCAATTATTATTTTATTGTAATAAAGTGAAAATCCTTTTTGAAATGCTGAGATTAATAATTCATTAATTCCCAACAGAACGAGTCATATCAATGTCTGTGCCTGTTACTGTTGTTCTGTCTTATGTCATAAGATAAAAAAAAATCAGTCCAAATATTGTGGGATTTTTTGCAATCCATAATTTTGGAAAAAAAGGAATAATGACCAAAAGTCCTAATCCGTTCTATCATTATTGTAACTTTTTCGCCAGTTCTGCTTATCTCCATATTTCTCGACCTTTCTCTTCATCTTTTGCCACCATTACTACACTTACAGTTCGTCTTATCATCCACACTTCACTCCGTTAAAGGAAAGCTGGCTCATCGATTTCAGATACTTTCTTTGCTTCGCTTCGTCTGTAATTTTCATCTGACCGTCTACCGTTATAGGTAGGTAGATAGATAGATAGAAAGATAGATAGATACCGTTATAGATAGATAGATAGAGAGATACATACATACATACATACATACATACATACATACATACATAGAAGTTTATTGACCACAACAAAATGCAGTAAATCATTAGAATAAAAAATCACATCTAAACTAGAACGTTCAGTATATCTAAACTTGAATGTTCAGTATATTTATTTTTACAATTAAAACTGTAAATGCAGTTAAATAAACGAAAACCTTATAACCATTTAAGCAGAACCTTAACGACAACAACTTTACTTGCAAAGCATAAAACTAAATATACTTTAGGAAAATTAATATCCCAATATACTCAGTCTCAAATACCTATATGAATAGTGTTTTGCATTCATCAACTATCCATATTGAATTCTATTACTCCATCATCCTGGTTTCCATTTGGCTTTATAAACCCATGATGCCGATTAATCATTAGTATTATTATCATTCTGTCCATTATGAAAATATGTAAACATTTATACAAAAACAAAAAAACCCAATGGCTGGACGGAAAATTCTACAATATGGAATCAAGATAAGAGAAATATCGCAGATACAGAAAAAACTAAGATTATAATTAATTTCAGAAAACAACGCAAGTCCGTGGATACGAGCAGGAAAAATAACAGTTCATGGTAAAAGTCTGATAATAAAAGCACAGAAAATGGTCCTACAGCCTTTCTGTAACTTACGGGTATCAGTATTTACTAGCACAGACTGATGACTGTAATGCAGTTTTGAAAGACCAGGATGTCGGAAAACTCTGGGGTAGACCTTATTTTTCCTTCCCAATAACCTAAATCTGTGCTGATTACACACTCAAACAAAAAAAAAATAGAGAGAAAAAGGTCGGCTTTTGTCACTGGAATCAAAGTACTTTTGCGGCCTCGTTATTCAGAACTGGAGACCCTTAATGAAACCTGAAGCTTTTGAGGGGCTGACGAGCAGGGGGCCTTATTTTGGTCCTGTCTGTGACGAAGTTTGAAAAAAATATATATATTAAAAACCTACTTGAATTATATTTTTCGAGGTGGAGGTTCTGGATAAAACTCCGCTTTTCCCCAAGTATTATGAAGAAAGTAATTTTCCCAGCGTCACTTTTACCTCGTGTCAAAGTTTGATCAATAGATGGATCTCCGTCGGAGCTGTGTGAAACCCATCAACAGATATTCGCGGCGAGGAGCCTCGCCGTTTTACCCTTGAGGAAGAAGAGGCATAAAAATTTTCTCTCTTGTCTGTGTATATATATATATATATATATATATATATATATATATATATATATATATATATATATATATATATATATATATATATATACACACACACACACACACACACACACACATATATATATATATATATATATATATATATATATATATATATATATATATATATATATATATATATATATATATATATATATATATATATATATATGTATATATATATATATATGTATATATATATATATATATATATATATATATATATATATATATATATATATATATATATCCATAAGTACAAATTTTTTAAGTAAAATGTTTAGTGCAAATAGAAAATTAACTTTGTAAAGTTCCGCTCGACTGAAATGACGAAGCAATGATCCCATTCAGCGTTACGATATAAACAACAACAACAAAAAAACTTTTAAAGCCAGATACAAAACTCGTCAGCAAATACTGTGGCTGGAATCGATAACGGCGTGAAAACCAAAAGCGAAATTCTGCGGAAATTTTCCCGGATAAAAGGGGGAAGGAAGGAAGGAAGGTAGGATCTCTTCCCCAACCCCTACCCCCACCACCCACCCCCAACCACCCCCTTGGGAAGCGAAGCCCTGAGGTGAACGCTGTGGCGTAAAGTTTCCGAGTTCATTATTTCTGAACGACGAGCTCTAACTTCTCCTTCCTCTCCGCCATTTTTGAACTCCTGGGCATATCGAGAATTGAGTCGCTGGAGGATTTTCCGAAATGGAGTCGGGGGAAAGATTTCTCTCGATTTTATTTACGTCTGGATTATCCCGAACTGAGTCGCGGAATCTTTTACAGAAAGAGTCATGTGGAGGGAGATTATTTCAGGGAGTCACTGAAGGAATTTCCTGAGCTGAATCATTGGAGGATTGCCTGAACGAAGTCATTTGTTGGTGATTCTCATTGAGTGCAGCAAGGTTGGTTTTCCTTTAAAAATATTTGTTTTTTTTTATTGAGGAGGCTGACAGTCTCGCTTCATAGTTATTTTTTTGTTCATTTTACTTTGTTATGCATCTTATTTGGTATTGTTTATCTTTTCTATTATCATTACTGCTCTTTCAGAGTTTATACTTATACTTTTCAATATCCTTTTCTGTAATGGACTGCTTTCCCAAATTGTTCCTTGGGTTTATTGCATTCTGTTTTTCCTTTTGGATTGTAATAATAATAATAATAATAATAATAATAATAATAATAATAATAATAATAATAATAATAATAATAATAATGTATGCTGTATATCAGGTCCACAATAATATTCAACAGTTCGACTGAAGATGAACCCAGGCCAGGGTTCGAAAGCTCTTGCAACCTTTTGTAACTTTTTTTTATAAAATTAACAAGAATACCATTGAATATTATTGTGGACCTAATATACAGCATATCTCGTTCTCGATCTAGAGAAGAAAGACCTACTAATAATAATAATAATAATAATAATAATAATAATAATAATAATAATAATAATAATAATAATAATAATTATTATTATTATTATTATTATTATTATTATTATTATTATTATTATTATTATTATTATTCTATTGAATATTATTGCTGCTTCAGCTGCATTTATTTTGTAGAAGACTTTTTCTATTTTCCTTATTGCGGACTTCTCTTCAGTGGAGGTGCGTGCTAACAACTCGCCTATATTTGTCATTTCATGGGGGAAAAGTCAAAATCTGGATTCTGCTTCTTTATATATTCTATACAGTTGGAGAATGACAGAAGAGTCTGTCGAAACGCGTCGCGGCAACAATTGTATAGAACCAACTGTATAGAATATATAAAGAAGCAGAATCCAGATTTTGACTTTTCCCCATGAAATGACAAATATAGGCGAGCTGTTAGCACGCACCTCCACTGAAGAGAAGTCCGCAATAAGGAAAATAGAAAAGTCTTCTACAAATAAATGCAGCTGAAGCAGCAATAATATTCAATAGAACCTGTTTAAAAGAGGGTCTGCTGCCAAATTATATTATTATTATTATTATTATTATTATTATTATTATTATTATTATTATTATTATTATTATTATTATTATTATTACACCACTGGACAACTTGTGAAATGAGTCATGGAGAAATGCCATGAATTAGCTCATGGGAGAATTTTCATGAATCTGTATCGTAAAGTTCTTTTAATTTGATTCGTAAATGGATTCAGGATAACTTTCCTAAATTGAGTTATGTGAGGATTTTCCAAACTGAGTTGTGCGTTAATTATTCATCAGTATTTCACGATAAAAGATATGTTATGAAAAACAATAATAAATTCAAAAGTAGTGGGACAGTGTTGGATTGGGCAACAATCAATATTTCACGGTAAGAGATAAATTATGAAAAACAACAATAAATTCAAGAGTAATGAAACAGTGTTGGGTTGGGCACCAGTCAATATTTCACGGTAAGAGAAAAAACAATAATAAACTCAAAAGTAATGAGACATAGTTGGATTGGGCAACAGTCAATATTTCACGGTAAAAGATAAATTATGAAAATCAACAATGAATTCAAAAGGAATGAGACAACGTTGGATTGAGCAACAACTACAAAAGCGTAAGACAGCAACAACTGGGGTCACCAACATTTTGAGTCGGACAAAAGACTACTCGCAACTCGTACTTTGTGGGGTTCTAGCGCGTGTATAATAAGTGTGTGACTGGAATCTAAAATATGGGTTTGATGTCGAGAGTAGAAGCGATGCCATTGCTTGTGGATTTCATATATATATATATATATATATATATATATATATATATATATATATATATATATATATATATATATATGTATACATACTTACATACGTATATATAACATACACATACACACACATATAGATAGATAGATAGATAGATAGAACAACATGAAAAGCTAGACCAAAACATAACGCGACATTTTCTCGTGAGATTAGGAGGCAGTCCTGACAAAGAAAGAGATAGCGTTATCGTTAGCCAATGAAGAACAATGGACCTTTTTGAGAAACTACTTCGTCATGCTCACATGACAATAAGCAATGTCTGCTTGATCTGACTGTAGCATTCACAGTGCCTGGTAATTACGTGAATTATATATATATATATATATATATATATATATATATATATATATATATATATATATATATATATATATATATATATATATATATATGTATATATATATATATATATATATATATATATATATATATATATATATCACTATTTACGGAATCTTGGTCACCACCGGAGTCATATCTTACAACAGAGGGAGACCGTAAGAGTAATATCCTCAAACAATAGGCTGCGTCATACCTACCTCACCATTATTGTAAATGGTCATTTTAAAATGCAATTGATTAAAAGTAGTAAGAAGCAATGTCGCGTCTGATTTTGTCTATTTCTAGGCATTTATAAATCTCTTTATACAGTCATTATTTTCAACTTTATTCCCCACAGCTTTAGCACTTTTCTTTAAGGCTTGAAAGATTGATGCCGTTTTGGGAGACTAACTCTGGAAACATACTTGAAATTGAATTCTGTTTACAACGAATATGTATGTATGGGCTATAAAACGTGATTATTGGCTGACTTTGATGATGAGCTAGATAATGGTGGAATTAATTTGTTCTCAGGAATATCTTTTTCCTAAAATTCTTTCGGCTGAATATTATTGCTTTTAGTTTTCTGTAAAAGTAAACTATTGTGCCGGCTTTGTCTGTACGTCTGCACTTTATTCTGTCCGCACTCAGATCTTAAAAATTACTAAGACTAGAGGGCTGCAAATTGGTATGTTGATCATCCACCCTCCAATCATTAAACTTGCCAAATTGCAGCCCTCTAGCCTCAAAAGTTTTTATTTTATTTATGGTTATAGTTGGCCATAATCGTGCCTCTGGCAACGATATACGATAGGCCACCACCGGGCCATGGTTAAAGTTTCATGGACCGCGACTCATGTAGCATTATACCGAGACCACCGGAAGATAGATCTATTTTCGGTGGCCTTGATTATGCACTGTACAGAAAACTCGATTGCGCCGAAGAAACTTCGGCGTATTCTTTACTCTTTTTTTATTTTTTTTATGCACCGTAGAAGAAAAAACATGATAAAGATATGTGTAATCGTCCCTTCCTTTCTCAGAAACATGTCTTTGCGGGAAGGTAATAATTGTTAGATATCTAATCGCAGGCGGTTTGACGTTGACCTAAAATTCCCGAATTCAAATTAATCTTTTAATATGGAGAATAGAAGGTGCTAAAAATTCCCTCACATGAAAATCGCTAATTATCTTCAAATACAATCAGTGGTTCATAATACCTTTTATATTTTATAAAAAAATAAATTTTACCTTTAAGTATTCCAAAAGTCCGCCATGTGAACATTGTAAATTTTCTGCAAAATACATTTGCTGGTAGATGGTCCATTTACAAAAGTGAAAATAAATCTTGTACACTTCTCTCAACGCGTCTAAAATTTCCTAACATGAAAACGATGGACTTTCTTCGAATACATTCATTGGTGCAAGATACGTTGCTGAGCAGTGCAAAAAATAAAAAGAAAGCAAAACTATAACCTTAACTCCACTCCACCAGAAATCATTCTAAACTTTAAACACTTGGGGACTCGATACCTCATAGTTTTGTCATAACTCCATAAATCCCTAATTCCTAATTGAATTCAACCGGAATGAATTAGAGTGTAATTGAGGCCGCTGATTGCAGCTGGGACCGCAAGAGCCGCTGATTCATGTCCTTGTGAACCGTGATTTGCCCTGATTGCCTGCGAGAGAGAAATGACTCATTTGCTTGATTTGTAAGCCGCAGATGGCCTCCATTACATTCGATTAAGTCATTCCGGTTTGCTTGCAAGATGATGCACAGTAGCGTTCGAGGGCGCATGCGCTTTGTGAATGCATACATAGATACAGGCACAGACACACACATACTGTATATACATACTTACATACATTATATATCTATATATATACATATATGTATGTATGTATGTATGTATGTATGTATGTATGTATAACACAATACACACACATATATGTAGTGTGTGTGTGTGTTTGTATGCGCGTGCGTAGGAACTAGGAGGTCGTGGGCGGTGAAACTAATCAAGGATATGCCTAAAACGTACTGGAATTCCCCGAGCCAATTCTTCGAGGGCGTCTTATTAGGATACACCAGTCCCATTCGAATCCCACTATAATAAACCCCATCGCCAAGGTGTCCTTTCAGCCAATCTGATTTGTATGAAAATTCTGAGAAAGGTTTCCAGACCAAACATAAACCCAATTTGTTATTCTGATTTATTGGGGATCCTTGTGACGTGGGAAATACGACCACTGAGAGCTGTACACCCACTCGAGATGGGATACTGAAGGAGTCTGCTAAGTCTTTTTTTCTTTATTTTCTTAAGAATGTGAATGAACACCAACGTCAGGCAAATGTAATAACGTAACTGTGACTCTTCGTTTTGTATAACTGTTAATAAAAATCCACTCGTACATTGAAGAGAGTACCGAAAATAATGGTTAATTTTGATCCTAAGAAGGTTTTTTTTCCATTCTCTTAAATAAAAATACCAACTGGTCATCATGAAAGTATTTTAAAACGTACATCGATTCTTCGAAAAAAAAATTGTTAGGAAATAGGTCAATCAGAAGAAAGGGGGGCCTATATATCGAATAAAATATCATATATGATATACTGATAATTCATAATTCGGTACATAAATAAAAACATTAAGGCAGCACATTGTCGCGAGATAAATCTCTTGCATCGGAAAAAAATGAGTAGGTCATAACTCAAAGTGGATTGTTCGCAATCCCTCATTTATTTGCAATTATTGATAACCATTCTAGCTCAACCTTCCTAATTAAAGCTGTTTTGTTCTCTCTCTCTCTCTCTCTCTCTCTCTCTCTCTCTCTCTCTCTGGCACTTTTAATTGCACGGCTTTATACAGTGCCGATAGTTTATCTGTAACCTTCATGATCCTATTATCGCAAAGACGATTTAATTTAAAAAATCTCTCTCTCTCTCTCTCTCTCTCTCTCTCTCTCTCTCTCTCTCTCTCTCTCTCTCTCTCTCTCTCTCTCTGGCACTTTTAATCGCACAGCTTTATACAATGGCGATAGTTTATCTGCAACCTTCATGATCCTATTATCGCAATGATGATTTAGTTTAAAAAATCTCTCTCTCTCTCTCTCTCTCTCTCTCTCTCTCTCTCTCTCTCTCTCTCTCTCTCTCTCTCTCTCTCTCTCTCTTGAATATATATATATATATATATATATATATATATATATATATATATATATATATATATATATATATATATATATATATATATATATATATATATATATATATATATTATATATATATATATATATGTATATATATATAACACTTATACAGTTTATATATAATATATATAACTATATATATATATATATATATATATATATATATATATATATATAGATAGATAGTTAGAAAGCACATTTCATAAAAACATCCATTTACACAGGAATTTCATGGAAATACGCCGACATTACCGCGAATGGATGCATATGAACACGTGGACACATTTGCACACACATACAGGAGATTGGATGACCAGATTTTCGTCTCTTCGCTCCTGATGGGAACATAGAGGAAATAAAACGGTCAATTCCAGGAAATGCATTATTCCTATAGCATGCCGAAGCTGAATTTTTCTGTGCATTTTCGAAACTGTAATTGCTTTTCCTTGAAGCTTGCAGCAAGTGGCACGTGTCTTTGTACGTTATATATACATGTATACATATATACACATATATATGTACATATGTATATGTATATATATACATACATATATATATATATATATATATATATATATACGAGTATATATATATATATATATATATATAGTATATATATATATATATATATATATATATATATATATAAAGTAGTAAACAATTCAAGTTGAAATTTTATCTTATATTTTATTTATTCGTGTTTCTTTCTTCTATATTTCAGCGTTTTTACTGACTGATTTCCTGTATGTCTAAAGACTAAAATGGAGTCTTTTTTTATATATTGAACCCAAATGTTGTCAGCAGATCATAGATTAACTGGATTAACTTTGGTCTCTCTCAAAGAAAAAACACTGAAGATACTTATACACAAACCCACTCCAGACATGCTAACTAGCAAACATGGATGTAACTGTTACTTACTGTCAGTCACTTTAAAACATGGGTATCCACAATTCTTAATAACTGTTTTCATATTTGTCAGAGAAAAAAATTACCGTTGCTCCTCTTTGCAAAATTCAGTCTGTATTAAAATAGCCTCAAACTTTTACACATTACGTTTTTCACTTGAAAATTTATTGAGCAAGTAATCAGTCGTAAGTTATTTTGTTTTCTGCTACAAAAAAAGATCATTTATGATACGTACAATATTTAAATACATCTAACAAAAAAAAGCTAATTTTGGATATATAATTTAAGTACATCTATAACTATTGAAAGAAAACAAACAAAAAAACTCCCCAGCAACGTCACTTCACTGTTAGATTTAGAAAGCTGTTTTTCAACCTCTTTCTTTCCTGAACCTTTCTGAAGAGTTTCCCAGGAAAGCAGAGCTCATCAATTAGGCTATTGATAGAGCTTATTACAGATCGTCTGACTTTTCCCGCACATCACTCGAAACTAACTTAATTTGGGTTGCTCCGGGAAAAGAAGATCACTGCAGGTTGATGCAGAGACTTAAAGCCTCTGAGAAAGAATGGATTCCGGAGAATATCAGATTTTCAATGGCCTCTCTCTCTCTCTCTCTCTCTCTCTCTCTCTCTCTCTCTCTCTGTATATATATATATATATATATATATATATATATATATATATATATATATATATATATATATATATATTTATATACAGCATATATACATATATATACGTATATATACATGTATATATATGTATATATAAAGAGAGAGAGAGAGAGAGAGAGAGAGAGAGAGAGAGAAGAGAGAAATTTGAATAACTGAGTCTCGAAATTCACTTTTCTAAGAATCTCTCTCTCTCTCTCTCTCTCTCTCTCTCTCTATATATATATATATATATATATATATATATATATATATATATATATATATATATATATATATATATATATATGTGTGTGTGTGTGTGTGTGTGTGTGTGCGAGCGTGTGTGTGCGTGTGTGTAGAGAGAGAGAGAGAGAGAGAGAGAGAGAGACATGATGGAAGTCAGGCCAGAAGCGCTTTTACCTCACGCATCCACATCAGATTTTGGCAATGAAAGTTAACACCAAAACACTTCCATTCAGAAAGTGTCTAGGTTCGCTAATGGATTTATGTTTCCCTTGGTGGCGTTTTATGATTATGTAAATTGATGAAGGGTCCTCTTGATGTTATTTGGATGTTTCCCCTTTCCAGGATCGAGGCAAAGTTAAAGCTGGGACGTGGCAGAGATGAGGAAATCCTTCTAGAATATATATAAAAAAAAAAACTTAGGCGGCTGAACCTGAACGTTTGCCCTGGTAACAATTTGAAATAAGAGAAAAAACGTGAATTTTCTGACAAAGATAACCCTAATGGTGTCGTCGGTAATGATTTAGATAATTTTATTTTATTTAGAGCATTGCTAGCAATATTTTGCATATTGAAGTATGATATAGAATTCTTTGATAAGCATACTTGATTTTTTATAAAAAAAAAAAAATATTTGATGGCCTCCGTGGCAAATTGAATTAAGTTTAACTCTTAGGTAAAGGAGAGAGATAGATAAATAAATAATGAAAGAAGACGGATAATAAAGAAATTTTTAACTAGCATACTTGCTTTTTTATAATGAATATTTTATATATAGCTTCCGTGGCAAATTGAAAATAAGCTTGACTCCTTGGTAAAGGAGAGAGATAGAGAAATAAAGAATGAAAGAAGAAGGATAAAAGAGAAATCTTTTATAAGCATACTTGTTTATTTTATGATGAATATTTTACATATAGCTTCCGTGACAAATTGAAAATAAGTTTGACTTCTTGGTAAAGGAAAGAGATAGACAGATGAACAATGAAAGAAGAAGGATAATGAAGAAATTTTTAATTAG
>NC_089758.1:17596733-17629233 GCF_040412425.1 Macrobrachium rosenbergii
CAATGGGTTATTTGTGTTACACACAGAAATGATATTCGGATTTACATGGTATTTCTCACTTTACAGTTTTATTCCAAAGTAACTAGAAAAGTTTATACACTCATGCAAATGCTAATACCTTTAAAATGACGAGGTTTACGTGTATGTGTAAAATTCATGACTTGTGAAAAAAAGAGAAAATAATCAATGAACTTTCAACGTGCCTTAGCGTTCTGACGCAAGCGACAGTAGATCATGGTCAGACTGGTAGTTTAATGAAGTATTTTCTTGAGAATGAGTTGTTTTATAGGTAACAAATCTTGTGTGGGGTCTATGCAGATTTTTGAACGAAGAACTGATTTATTTAGGACGCCCAAAGAGCGCATCTTTAGAAAAATGGTAAAATCTATAGAAACGAACTCACAGTACTTTGTATCTATCGTGCATCACTATACTGTGACCTGAAATAATAAATAACAAGTAAAAAATGCGCCGAAGTTTCTTCGGCGCAATCGAGTTTTCTGTACAGTGTATAATCAAGGCCACCGAAAATAGATCTGCCTTTCAGTGGTCTCGGTATAATGCTGTATGAGCCGCGGCCCATGAAACTTTCAGCCACGGCCCGGTGGTGACCTGTCCTACATCGTTGCCAGATGCACGATAAAAACTACTGAAGCTACAGGGCTGCAATTTGGTATGTTTGATGACTGGAGGGTGGATGATCAACTAACCAGTTTGCAGCCCTCTAGCCTCAGTAGCTTTTAAGATCTGAAGGCGGAAAGAAAAGGAGCGGACGGACAGACAAAGCCGGCACAATAGTTTTCTTTAACAGAAACCTAAAACTCCAGTTATGTATATGAGTATACCTTTTATCTTTCAATATATATATATATATATATATATATATATATATATATATATATATATATATATATATATATATATATATATATATATATATATATATATATATATCAGAAGAGAAACGGACGAGGTGTTAGTGTTATCCCCAACAGACAAACAAAAATCTCTTTTACAATACCCACCCAGATGTCTCGCCCCCACGAGGAAACCTTTTCCGCGACAGCCATCGCCCGTCAAAGAGAGGAATAACCAAGAAAATTATGTGTTTTCGGGGAAGTACAAACGGGGAAAAATAACGCAAAGGAAGGAAAGATCTTTACGCCATCGTTATTTAGAGGAATAACGACGCTGCTGATGTTACTTCGAGGAAAACCGTAGATGATGTTATTCGGTAAAATGATGTCGATGTTTTGGGAGGTGTAACTTTGGTGGTGATATTGGTAAGAATATTGAACAGAAAATGAATATAAAGGAACTCTTGGTGAAATATTTATTCGATATTTAAATTTAATATCTGTTTTTGAAAGATAAAAAGTATACTAAGTAAAAATCCACAATTATGTATATGAGTAAGACTGTGTTTGTAAAAATACAAAATGATGAAAATAAAATCAATTTTGTATTTTTTACATAACTGTGGATTTTTACTTAGCATACCTTTTATCTTTCAAAAATAGATATTAAAATTAAATATCGAATAAATATTTCACCAAGAGTTCCTTTATATTCATTTTCTGTTCAACATTCTTACCAATATCACCAGCAATGTTACACCTCCCAAAACATCGACATTATTTTACCGAATAACATCATCTATGGTTTTCCTCGAAGTAACATCAGCAGCGACGTTATTCCTCTAAATAACGATGGCGTAAAGATCTTTCCTTCCTTTGCGCTATTTTTCCCCGTTTGTACTTCCCCGAAAACACATCATTTTCTTGGTTGGTTATTTCTCCCTTTGATGGGAGATGGCTGTCGCGGGACAGGTTTCCTCGTGGGGACGAAACATCTGGGTGGGTATTGTAAAAGAGAATTTTATTTTTGTTTCTGATAGCATTGACGCCTCGTCCGTTTCCTCTTCTGATATATATATATATATATATATATATATATATATATATATATATATATATATATATATATATATATATATATGCATATATATACATACATATGTATATATATATATATATATATATATATATATATATATATATATATATATATATATATATATATATATATATATATATATATATATATATATATATTTATATATACATATATATATATATATATATATATATATATATATATATATATATATATATATATATATGTATATATATATATAAATATACACACGTGTGTGTATATGTGTATGTGGCTAATAGAATATGCACGAAACCATTTCTTATAATCCGTATTTTATCCTGTATCCATCAACTCAAAAATAGTAGACTCTCCCAACCCTCTCGACTAACGGTGAAATAGTTAACCAATTGCTCAATCTGGTCAAGCTACGTATTAAATACAAACTACCTATATCGTATTCCTGCAATTTTGTCGAAATTGTTCCTAATTTTGGAATCTCAGGAATACAGTATTTGAACTCAAGACCTAGAAAAGCAACGTTGAGATACTCTGATTCTTTACATTGTCGCACATAAAAATAATTCTCTAAATCTATTTATGATTCAAATTGGTGTTTAAAAGTGAAATTGATTTGAAGATATATTTAACTCAGCCAAGGGGATTTTCAGTCATGTCGGACTTAAGAATAGCTAAAAAAGAAAAGGGGCCATTGAAACTTGCAACAAACATGAGCTCTCTGGTGTGCAGGCCATGGGTGATGGTGGGTCATTAAATACCACAGGCGCAAAAAAATTGGTGCTTTTCTTCGAAATTTAATACAAGATTCTTCCGTTTCAAAGCTTTTGTTGATTTTTATTTTGTTTTTGTTATACCGTGAGTTTTTGTTTTGTTTTAGACTTCTATTTGCTTATAAACTTTTATGTGTATTTAGACTCTCCCATATTGAAATATTTTTCGCCCACCGAATTCCTACATAACATGAATTTTATTTGCTCTTGATAGCACTTACTTTTTTCAAAGCCTTGTTGGCTTTCGAAATTTCCCTTCTCAAAGTTTAACCGAATCTTCCACGCCTTATTGGAAAATACTTCTGTGTAAGATATTTTACACTTGATTTTAAATACTTTCGCGTCTTTTCATTGCCTTAAATAATTTTCTTTTCCAGAACATTAAAAAGCTTCCATTCATTTTAAAATATCGAATGAATGTTTCACAGATATATTCCATGTGTTGATGTCTAACACACTCTTACAGCAGCACTACCTGACATAGATTGTATTTGTTTTTAATGTAAGCTTTAGCTATTGTCATTATCAATAGAATATGCCAGAAATAGATTGCCTCTAAGACATCTGAAGTCGAGAGTAAGCTATAGAAGGGGAGGTCAAAGTATAAATTGCACAAATAAGATTTTATTCCAGTGTTACTTCGAATTCAGTGGCTAGAACACTGAAGGAGACGAGTTCTCCCCTCTTCATGATTTTTCATTCCGAACTAAGGAGAAAAATAAACAATATGCATTCATGCATTTGAGGTACACTGACCTCCCTCAGTTTTGTTCCTCGCTGCTTTAATGAAAATAAAACTCCAAATATTTACTGGTACAGATATCGTTATTGCAAGAAAGGGTTTTTCACGGCAGAAGAGAAATCTCTAAACATTATCATATATATTGGGACCCAGAAATGGCGATGTGAAATGTGTAAGGAATACAGAAGTAACGCTTCCAATAATTCCAAAAAATTCTCCACAGTTCCGCCACGACACGAGAGTTGATAACTTATGGCTCGTCTTGGTAAAAAAAAAAACTTCGAAATGAGGCAATTTATAAACAGTGTCTCTGAAACTGAACTCCGAGGTGATAATGATTGGCTACAGCTTCTGCTGCTGCTAGAATGTATGTGTCTGTGTGTGTGTCTGTCTGTATTAAGAATGAAGGCCTCCGGAGCTGGCAGACTAATACCCCTCTCCAACTCAGGCTCGTTTTAAAGAAGAAAAAGAGAAAATTAAGAAATATGGTGATTAAGCGCAAAGGGAAAGATAACCCTTTAGTCTCTTGAATGAAGAAAGGTTATAAGATAAAAACCTGGGAGAGAATTCCAAAGCTAGGTAGTATATGAAGAAAAACACCCATATTACTGTATAACCCCCAAAAAATAAAATAACGAATTCCCACTGTAAATGTGGGAAGAGGTGGACTTACGGATGTTACGAGATCTTCTGAAAGGAGGAAGAATAAACATTTATCAAAATAAAACTCTGAAAGAGAGAGAGAGAGAGAGAGAGAGAGAGAGAGAGAGAGAGCAACGACCCCTCGCAGCAGAGAGGAAGAGGAATGAGAGATGAGGTGAGAGTGGAAACATCAATTAAATGAATTGCCTTAGATTCAATCCTGTCGGGGTAGGAGACAAAAGAAGAAGCGCCTGAAATATGAGACTAATACACCAGATAGGGACGAACAATTCCAAAACATTTCTTTAATAACTGAGACGAAGAAAAGAACGGCTGGAAACATCTAATATGAACCCTATTTCTTCAGGGGCAGATTTAGCAATCTGAGCAGTGCGATATTCCTAAGACAAGTTGCGTGTAACTTGAATGCCCCGAAATACTTACGGAAGTAAGAAATTCGGGCGCTTTTTTTTTCAAAAATAACAATAGGACTGGATGGAATTAAGGAAGTGAGCAATTCAATTAAATTTCCAGGGAAAATAATAAAGGGACTGGATGAAAGAAGAGGCAGGACAATGAGAGGCAGTGAATTTGACTAAGCTACGAGATCTCCTTGGCAGTAAGCTCAAAGTTTAGTAGATGAAGATACAGCAATCCAAGAATAAGTATACTTTTCGGAAAACAGTTCATAATAGTGTCATCTGGCGCTATTTGGCAGCCCCGTCGTGAGCGCATGAAACGCGACTGGTGCGTCAGAGAAATTACCTCCCGTTTCCCTCACACCGATTTTTATTTCTCTCTATATAATTATTATAATTCATTTCTTTAATCATTTATTCTCTCTCTCTCTCTCTCTCTCTCTCTCTCTCTCTCTCTCTCTCTCTCTCTCTCTCTCTCTGCCACTAAGTATCCAGTGGGTGTCACTAGATTTTCTCCCTATACTTTTCCATTGGGTTATTAATGCAAGAAGAAGAAAGTCTCTGAATTACTCCCATAAGGATTGAATGGATGACTAATTATAGTTCTTTATTTTGACTCTTTTACCCTACCATCATGAGCGAAATTTTTCAAAATGTTTCGTTATTTTTCATAACACGGCTTTTTCACTCACCATTCTTTTTTATATTGTTAACCATACGATTAATAAACAAAATCGAATAAGAAAAGCACATTTCCTTGTATATGTCAAACGAATAAATTATTGTTAGGTGAACGAAAACTTCTGGAACATGTTGCAAAACTTTTTCGAGTGACTGTACAGTCAGCAGAGGAAGGCTGGGAGTTGAACAAGAAGATAAGTATAGAAAAATATGTCAAAGATATATCTTTCTATATTTATTTTCAGGAGAGCTGCCTGTTAGTGGCCTCTTCTTCTGTACAGCCAAAACCGCTTATTTGAAATAACCATTTCAGTTCAGGAAACACTGAGTAAGACGAAGAGTTCCACATTCCTGAAATGAGTGCAGGGAAGACTGACCAAAAGGTTGACCCTCGAGTTTGCTACCTCCATACAGGGTTTGCTGGATTACGAGGCCTGGTTTGTACAAGGAGAGTGAGATTGGGGGTGGGAGGTTGCAATCCTCGGTGCACGGTAAATACTATCACCACTTTGTTTTCTTCTGAGCTTTATTTGTATATTTGATCGATCGCATAAATACTTCAGTTCCCACTGCAAGAAATGATTATAGTGAGTAATATCCCTACAAACTCCTCTCCTGCAACTACAACAATGTTATTGGCTTTGATCGGACGTTTGCTACAAACATTTCTCTCAAATGTTTCAGTCTGCCAGTCTACCATAAAACAAGTACGTTTTAATTAATCTCAGCCAAGTCACCTTCTCCCACACCCCTCCACCCACCTCTCTCTCTCTCTCTCTCTCTCTCTCTCTCTCTCTCTCTCTCTCTCTCTCTCTCTCTCTCTCCCAAGTCTGCCGGGATGTAATTGTTGTTCCTTTGAAGGTAAAAGATCACCAGGAATCATTCATTTTCTTCAAAGATATTTTTAACGGAAATAGCCCCTTCCGCCGAAACAACCCATCACTCTACAAATTCCTATGCGCCTCGATTCAAACGGATCTGGAATGGACCGGACGCCTAGAAGGATTTTCTTTATTTCAAGTAAGGGGGCGATGGATTTAGATTTTTTTCATTTTTAGTAAAGTAATTAATTATCACTTACCTCCATCCAAGTGCAATTCATTCTCGCATTGGCATTCTTCAGAGGAACTGAAAGCAAACTGTCAATTGTCATTTCTTCAGTCCGGTATGTCATAACCTCGTAGACCAGTGGTTCTTAACCAGGGGTGCTCGCATCCCTAGCGGGTGCGCAGCAGGTTGCTAAGGGGTGCGAGGATGCCTATGAATAATTAAAGCAAAATATATTTTTATATACGCATGTTATTTTTTTCTGCAAAAAATAAAAATAAAATAAGTTAAAATAAAATAATAATAATAATAATTTTATTATTATTATTATTATTATTATTATTATTATTATTATTATTATTATTACTACTACTACTACTACTACTACTACTACTACTACTACTACTACTACAGCAGTGCTTTCAGCCATAGATAGAAAAAAAAATTGTAAGCTTTGTGAATGCAGATTAAAAAAAATGTGGTTTTGTTATTAATACACATCATGTCAACTTTGTATTTTAACTTTTTTTTTTAATTCAGCAATTCAGGGGGTGCGAGAACTGACTGCTGATTTGAAAGGGGTGCATACACTGAAAAAGGTTAAGAACCACCGTCGTAGACCATCTCCCTTTCGTACCGAACGACAAAGTTGGAGTGAAAAGATACTACTGAAGTCTGATTTCTGACAGACTTCATGATCAGGGTTGAAATTTCCAAAGAACTATGTGCCTTCAGACCGAGGGGCGGCTTTTGTGTCCAAGTAACATTTACTGACCTTCGATTTGCAAGTTCGCCTGAGTTTTTCTCTGGAAGACACTTCGCAAATAAACCGAATTGGTTCTGCTATTAAAGACAGTAATGAGCTTAGTGTGGTTCGGATTCCACAATAAGCTGTAGGCCCCTTGCTAAGTAACCAGTTGGTTCTTAGCCACGTAAAATAAGTCTAATCCTTCGGGCCAGCCCTAGGAGAGCTGTTAGTCAGCTCAGTGGTCTGGTAAAACTAAGGTATACTTGGCATCATATTGCACCTTACCGTTGAATTTTCATAAAGTATCCATTTCTTTTAATAGTGCAAGAACATGTGACCTTAAAAGAGTATATTGGGTAACTGGTCAAAGTTAGACGGCCATTTTTATTGTTTAACAGGGCATTATGAGAATAGGCAGAGCATATGTGATTTCAAAAGTAAATATTAGCTACTTGGGCAACATTTGACGAACAAGATTAAAACAACAAAATCAAGAACATACGCGACTTCAAAAGAATGCAAGCATAAAATGCGCCGGTTTCGTCGGCGCAATCGAGTTTTCTGTACAGCCGCTACAGGGTATAATTAAGGCCACCGAAAATAGATCTGCCATTCGGTGGTCTCCGTATAATTCTAAATGAGCCGCCGCCCATGAAACTTTAACCACGGGGCGGTGGTGGCCTATACTATATCGTTGCCAGAAGCAAGGTTATGGCTAACTTTAACCTTAAATAAAATAAAAAATACTGAGGCTAGATGTCTGCAATTTGGTATGTTTGATGATTGGAGGGTGGATGATCAACACACCAATTTGCAGCCCTTTAGCCTCAGTGGTTTTTAAGGTCTGAGGGCGGACAGAAAAAGTGCGGACAGACAGACAAATCTGAGACAAAGCCATCTCATACTTTTCTTTTACAGAAAACTAAACCTGGCTATCAGGTCAAACTTTGACGGAAAAAGGCCAAAGATGCCCTAAAGCAAGCTCTTCTAACTCGGCGCGCATTTGCAAAAGATAAATGATTAAACAGCATCTTTACTGGGGATGAAAATATTTTGGCAAAAGAATAAAACCATTTTTGGGGTGGGAAGCTCGTTTCGAAACAAGCGAAGATCGGAGATCCAGGCAAAAGAATCTTTTAAAGTTACACGATAGAGATCTTTCTAGCGTGATGTTATCAGTTTAAGAAGCAAGATTTTTTTCGTATGGAGCTTCGCAATTGCAGTTGTGAGGTTCAGGGAGCATAGGATATTATGCAATTCTCCATTGAAGGCATCGTCTTCACGTCCTCTATTCTGGACAAAGTGGCGCCAACTTGATTTCCCTGGAGGGGGTTTTATACATGTTTTCTCTTCTTTAGCAGCTGTACTTGGTTGACATATTGAAAACGGTGAGTATCGAGAAATTCCGTCGAAAGGATGAATAGATCATGAAAAGAGAAAACTTAATTTATGTTGAAATTGAAAATAAATCCAAAATTAGAAATAAAGAAATATGAAATTTGACGTTTATGATATATATATATATATATATATATATATATATATATATATATATATATATATATATGTGTGTGTGTGTGTGTGTGTGTGTGTGTATGTGTGTGTGTGTGTATATATATATATATATATATATATATATATATATATATATATATATATATATATATATATATATATATATATATATATATATATATATATATATATATATATATATATATATATATATATATAATCTATAAATATATGTATACATATATATGTTATCTATAAACATGTGTGTGTATATGTTCGAATACTGATTCATAACAACAGTAATACCACAAACATCTATGCAATCATATATTTACCTCCATGTCGAATTCAAGTGAAAACGCCAGGTTCACTGACCCAAACATCTTTTAAGTTATCTGTTGCTAATTTATTTCATTTCTTCAATGCATTTCTATTCATATGGAAAAAACATACAAATCGCCCAATTTCTTTTAATGACCCTCCACGCGATGTCTTTGTCGCTTCCATCCTAGTTTTGCAAGGGAATTTGGCTGGTTATAAAGTCCTGCTTTTCTGTTTAATTGGGAAAGTTCGAGCATTCACTGCTTAGACCTCGTCTGCTGTTTATTTGAGTTTAGGCTAAACAAGTCATGGGGTAAAAGTTTATGGCCAAGTTTATACAGAACGTTCCGGAGACCAGGATGTTTACGGTGACGCATACGGAAACTCTCGTAAAATTTTAATATTTTTGCAGTTTATTTTTATACTCTGTTTCGTAAAACAGGAAGGTAATTTTTCTCTAAATGTTATGCTGTCGAACCGTTTTTTTTTTATTATAATGTTGAAACTCAATTTTTTTTAAATATATTTGCAATTTATTTGTATTTTATTTGGTAGAATAGGATATATTTTCCTAAATATTATGCGGCTATGCTCGCCAATGTTATATTTTCTTTAGCCGCTAACAAAAACTGGAAATTTCGTCTGTTCTACAATAAAGGCTTTACACTTTCCTGATATGACTGGATTTTACATCTGGCGCTATGCACCCAATAATCAGAAAGGCATAAAAGTCTGAGAATATGTATATGTTACAGGGAATTTGTGAAATTAGGAATTTCACGACTTCCCTTGTGAATATATGAAATGACCAATTCGCTTAGGAACATTTGATCCCCGAGGGCTTGTACTAAACACGGCGAAACTGATTCATCTGCAGTGTTTCGCCGTGTTTAGTACTACCCCATGGGGGTGTCAAATGTGTTTCGCCGTGTTCAGTACTAGCCCCTGGGGTATCAAATGCGCCTAGTACTAAACACAGCGAAACAGTGTAGATGAATCACTGTTTCGCCGTGTTTAGTACTAGCCCTTAGGGATTAAATGTTCCTAAACGCGTTGCTCATTTTACAAATTCCATAGGAATTTCGTGAAATCCCTGGATTTCACATATCCCCTCTGACATATATAAGGATATGCGTAAAGAATGTACCTCATCGTTGACTGTTTTAATCTGGATTGACAATTTCTTCATTGCCCGCATATATATCTGTGGTATGCATATATGTATATGCAAAATACCTACTCAGAACGACACTCACAACGTTATACACACACACACACACACACACACACACACACACATATATATATATATATATATATATATATATATATATATATATATATATATATATATATATATATATATATATATATATAAATATATATATATATATATATATATATATATATATATATATATATATATATATATATATATATATATATATATAAATATATATATATATATATATATATATATATATATATATATATATATATATATATATATATGTATATATATACATATACATATATATATATTTAATATATATATATATATATACAGTGTGTGCGTGTATGTATATATATACACACATGTATGTATATATCTAAACAGTTATATATACATTTATGTGTTCATGTAGTGAGTGTCTTATCTGCTTTTTATCGGGTCATATCATTGTAGCCTGATATAGTTAAGGAAACCAGGCATATCCAGTTGAAGCGTCAGCGCAGCGGAGACAGAGAGCTAGTTTATCTTGTCACTCTTAAAATGAATGTGGTTATTGTTCCGGTGATAGTGAGAGAATAACGAACAGCGGGTGTGTTATCAGAGTATTATCGAGGCATTATCAGAGTAGGTCGGTTGCAACAGAAATTGGTATTCGTCTGACGTCGAAATGGGCTGAGGTAGTTCGTTGTTTATCTTTATTAACACAGGGTCCTGCTAATAAAGTTAATATTTATATATATATATATATATATATATATATATGTGTGTGTGTGTGTGTGTATGTATTATATATACAGTATATATATACATATATATACTTCTGATATTTCTATACTTTCAAATCTTAATCGATAAATTTTCTAACTGCAGTAAATCAGATGTTACTGACCTATTTGTGGCTTCATGTTTCAAAGCCATATATATATATATATATATATATATATATATATATATATATATATATATATATATATATATATATATATATATATATATATATATATATATATATATATATATATATATATATATATATATATATATATATATATATATATATATATATATATATATATATATATATATATATATATATATATATATATATATATATATATATATATATATATATATATATATATATATATATATATATACATATATATATATATATATATATATATATATATATATATATATATATATATATATACATATATATACATATATATATATATATATATATATATATATATATATATATATATATAAAAATATATATATATAAAGACAAAATCCACGAAGGAAAGAGAAACACTGGAGTACTGCAAGGCCTTTCGACTGTCGTCCTTTACTTAGCAGACTTCGTGGATTTTGTCCTTATTTATATATTCATCACGTTGCATATTTTCGTGATTTAGTTGTACACAGTCACACACACACACACACACACACACACACATATATATATATATATATATATATATATATATAGTAGTCAGATAGATACATAGATAAATAGAAGCTTTATAAAAGAAAAAAATATTCCTATGTAAAAGATAGAGAGAAACATTGCAGCATTATATATCGGGTAATATCCCTATCCTCGACAAACAAATATTGGCCTTAGGAAAACATAAGAGAATTATTTATCCAAGTTATTTCTCGATGACAGGCAATTAAGGGTTATAGAGGTCGTTAGTTCCCGGATAAACTAAGATCCGACAAAAAAGATATTGAAGATCTTGACCGGTTTTGTGACCGCTGTGACGGAATCATGTTGTTAGGCTTCTTAATTAGAGCAGCTTCGAGTACCTGGCCTTCGTTAGTGTTCGTTTTTAGTCTTCTGTAAAAGGAAACTACTGTGCCGGCTTTGTCTGTCCGTTCGCACATTATTCTGTCCGCTCTTATTCTGTCCGCACTTTTTTCTGTCCTCACTTTTTCTGTCCGCCCTCAGATCCTCAAAACTACTGGGGTTAGAGAGCTGCAAATTAGTATGTTGATCATCCACCCTCCAATCATCAAACATACCAAATTGCAGCCCTCTAGCCTCAGTAGTTTTTATTTTATTTCAGGTTAAAGATTGCCATAATCGTGCTTCTTGCAACTACATAGGATAGGCCACCACTGGTGCGTGGTTAAATTTTCATGGGCCGTGACTCATACAGCATTATAGTGAGACTACCGATAGATAGATCTATTTTTGGTGGCTTTGATTATATGCTATAGCGGCTGTACAGGAAACTCGATTAAGCCGAAGAAACTTCGACGCATTTTTTACTTGTTTTTCTGGGGAACGGTTTTTCCAGTAGTACCCTCTCAAGACTTGTTGCATCCCTTTGTGAGGTGTCATGTATACGACAATATTTTTGAGTGTTTCCTTTTTCCTGTAAGCTATGAAGAAGAAAGATCCTAGTTTGTCAGAGTATCTGAAAAGTAAAGGAGTGTCTCATCCCCAAAAGGTTTCACTAATCTAGTTCTCAGCTACCACTCTGTTGGTCGCGAGTTCGAATCTCCGACCGGCCAGTGAAGAACAAGAGGAATTTGTTTCTGGTGATAGAAATTCATTTCTCGGTATAATGTGGTTCGGATTCCACAATAAGCTGTAGGTCCCGTTGCTAGGTAACCAATTGGTTCTTAGCCACGTAAAAGTAAATCTAATCCTTCGGGCCAGCCCTAGGAGAGCTGTTAATCAGCTCAGTGGTCTGGTTAAGCTAAGGTATACTTAACTTTTCACTAATCTAGGCGTTATCTGGATATACTTTTATACTTATTTGTTGAGTATCTTCTGATCTCTCATTTAGGGATGAACGAAAATCTAATTCTCTATCAAAGCATCAGAGGGAATATGACCATACCAGGCTTACCTTTACGTGACCTAACCTCGGATTCCGTGCCCTAACCTGGCCGGGGAGGGATGGGCGGAGGACCCTTTCCTCCGAAGAAAGTCGTGACCACTCACTCTGCATTCTACAACAGGGGTTTTCTCAAATTAAAAAAAAAATCCGAATTGATAAGCATATGGTGGTAATTAGTTGGCCAGAGATGTTAATACGTCCAGTATTGGTACTTTGGTAAATAGCGAATCTACATATGAGTGTACCAGTTTCACAATGAGAGGGGGGATGATGATTTATTTTAAGAAAAATCTACAACAAGTTTTACGTGACAGGGAAAAATCTCCCAAAGAAAGCGGCTTTTGATTAGTTTTGTATGAACACAAAAAATTTACGCATTAAGTAACTCCCTGGACAGAAATATGAAAATATACCATTAATAACCCTCAATATCGTCATATCTACTTCGGCTGCGCCTTCACCAAAATGCAATGCATCGTAGACAAATAATGTCAACACACACTCTCCCGAATGCATTCGCGCGCGCGTGCGCGAGCACCCCTCCTCTAAAGATAACGCGTTGGACTTGAAGATAACACCTCTCCGTGATGCCATTACTCGGTGATGATATATTGACCAATCACGAAAGTGACATTGCTATCATCGGCCAATCAGCGAGAAGATCCTCATATTCGGAGCCTGCCGGGCCTTGCTTATATCACGATGAATTATGCTCGAACTGTCTCTTTGTCCTTGTCTGAGCCGGAGAGCGGACCGTCGTCCCAGCATTCTGCATGGAAGCTGCAAAGCTCTCTCTCTCTCTCTCTCTCTCTCTCTCTCCCACTCTCTCTCTCTCTCTCTCTCTCTCTCACTCTCTCTCTCTCCCTCTCTTTCTCTCTCTGTGTGATCATATTAACATTCTTAATCTTATTGTTATTATCAGAGTGGTAATGGTCTCCGTTTTATATCGATTTGCTATTTGTGGTACGGAGACCCACGGATTTATCTCCCAAAGTCACAGATTTACGGATAAAAAGTACGCAGGTAAGAAGAGATTCCTCAAGAATGCTCAAACTGACAGGTATTATTATTATTATTATTATTATTATTATTATTATTATTATTATTATTATTATTATTATTATTATTATTATTATTATTATTATTAAAAAATACTCATAGTAGCATGAGTCTTGAAATGGAGAAACAAATCCACAGCTATGTTTATGTACACTCGGCAAGAAAAGTGAAGATACAGTTTTTTTAAATCTTCGGACATACAGTATATTGCTCAATAATGCGACATCTGGCAACTTTAGAAAGGGGAGGAGCTTCAGTCTTAGTGTGTTGGTTTTTTGCTTGACCTCCTATAACTTTCAATCATATTCTACGATTCTGACATCATTGATACTTAAATGCAGTAGTAAGCTTTACAGTAGTCGTTCAAGTTGTAATTTGCAGCGACAGTTCTGAGCAAAATAAAAATTTTTCGACGTAACCTACCAATTAACCTTATACAAATGAATTTATGACACCACAATGAACGGAATGCTTGCATCATCGGAAACGCGATCTTCCATAGTGAAATCAAGAGTTAAATTTGAGCGACGTGGGGAACAATAAAGGAACGAATGCAATGTTACGATGAGAGAGAGAGAGAGAGAGAGAGAGAGAGAGAGAGAGAGAGAGAGAGAGAGAGAGAGAGAGAGTTGCTGTTCTGTAGGCCTAGGCCTATATGTAGAACTACTCATTTCATTATTTTTTTTTTTTTTAGAGATTGAGCGATACTATATTTGTATAGCATGTTTTAGCGATGGAGAGAGAGAGAGAGAGAGAGAGAGAGAGAGAGAGAGAGAGAGAGAGAGAGTTGTTGTTGTGTAAGCCTAGGCCTATATGAAGAGCTACTTATTTCATTATTTTTTTTTTTAGAGATTGAGCGATACTATATTTGTATAGTATGTTTTAGCGATGGGGAGAGAGAGAGAGAGAGAGAGAGAGACTATGGCAACGCAGAGAGAACGGGCAACGTCAAGAAACATCCAGTTACTTGTGTTTTCCCGCCGAATCGCTCCACACATCATAGAGAACGCTCTTGCAGATTTAAATAGATTTGGTCAACTTACCGTAGCTGTCGCAACATTTACTGCCATTAATTCCAGCTCACTTTTAACACCGTGAAATACAAATATGAATGTGTGAAAATTAAAGAAATTATCACTACCTCGTATGATGATGCAATAATAAGCCTGTCCATAACAGAAAACGAGTAAATATTGCCGTTCTGATAAATAGTACTACACCGAGATATCCACACACTATCTTTTAGATCTCTATGAACGAAGTCATCTGAGAAATTCTGATTACTTCGGACATGCATGGTGTTTTTAAGTATCTGAACGTTTTTGTTTTGCAGATTTAACATATATGATATAATTTGCATTGTATTTTCATATTCTAGAGTAAATTTACCGAGATTATGTGTTTTCTGTAAGAAAAAAATAAAAATGCGATGAACGAAATCTAAAGAAAACTGTATCTTCACTTTTCTTGCCGAGTGTACATATATTTAAAAAGGGGGAATAGATCAGTTTCCCAAAAGCTTCCTGTATAGATTTATCTTTAAATATATGTACATATACATAACAGTGGATTTGTTTCTCCATCATTATTATTATTATATTATTATTGTTGTTGTTGTTATTATTATTATTATTATTATTATTATTATTATTATTATTATTATTATTATTATTATTATTATTATTGGAGAAAATTATCCGTAGTCATGGGACTGTACATAAATGCTTGTTCATAAAAAGGGCATCAGTCTGTACAGAGAGCGTCTGAGAATTTACTTTTTACAAAACAGTTACATAACTATAGCGTGTTGTCTCCATTAAAGACCAGTGCTATTATTATTATTATTATTATTATTATTATTATTATTATTATTATTATTATTATTATTATTATTATTATTATTATTATTTATGGTCAGCATACACCCTCAAGGAACAAACCTTATGGCCATAAACGTACTCAGCAATATTTCACAGCATAGAATGCTATTTGTTATACAAAAAAAAAAATAAATCCAAGTCAAAGGAGTAGAAATTAAAAATTGCCAGATAAGTTTCATTAACAACAAATAACAGTCACTGAAATCGTATTTACATCTAACTGAAAATTCCAGTGTATGGATACACAATCAAAAACAATTGAGATCTGTAAAAAAAAAAAATACCTAGGCTAGGAAAGAGTTTCTGTGCACCATTTAAAATGCTGTTTGTAAATTAATGTTTTCTTTCTCCCTGGTCTTTTCATTCATAATTTTGATGTAGTTTCGTCTAAGACTTACGAATTCTTTCGCCAGTTTAGACGTTGTTATTCAGTCTTTCATTTAATTAAGTAATCTGAAGCTTTCTAGTTATGTCAATCTCTTATTCAGTTGAGCCTATTTTCATGATTTTTTACTTACATTCATTAGTAACTGTTTTGTCAGTTATTCATTTCTTTGTTCATTGTCACACAGTGAAGGGTATTCCCTCGAATGTAACTTTCAAAATGAAACATCAAAAAGAAATTAGGGAAACAGGAACAAAATAGTGGTAGAATTAAGATATCATCTCTGAACTATCTATGATAGTGAACTGGTCCATTTTCAGGAATTATATTATACAAGTATTATATATATATATATATATATATATATATATATATATATATATATATATATATATATATATATATATACATACATATATATATATATATATATATATATATATATATATATATATATATATATATATATATATATAATGAAACTCCTTTTTAACCTCCTGATGATGAGCAATTAGGGTCTTTGAAGGACATACCAAAGATTTGCAAAATCGACTTCCAGTTTATGTAAAATTCATTAATTATGTTTTACCACCAAGCGTAAACTTTTTTCCTTTTCTTATGTGTGGAAAAAGGAGAAATGTTCCTACACGCGAGTCACTGGAAAATTGTGAAGAAGTGTCTTTTTCTATCGATGAAAAAAAATCAGTGATAAATCTCTTCTTCTTCCAAGCAGAAAGAAAGATATGTCCGTTGGTAAACAACATGGTCACTTGAGAACAGCCCAGCGACATACCACCTTCTTAGAGGAGAGCTGAGATGGGAAGTACCGGCTTTAGCGAAATCCTAGGCGGAATAGGCTCCTTCCAGGACCATACATCAAGATCTTCTCTAAAGGAACATCCTACCTAGGGGCTTTGAGAAGATTAAGGAGCTTCCTCTCAGACACAGACCATATTCACCAGTAAGTTCAAAATGGGCCACTTCGGAATCTCTACAGTTGTCATCACAAGGACCGGACACTAGGGAAAATGATCAGAGCCTCCTGACGTCTCATACCTCTAGATGTCGTAATATGTTGAATATCTGGTATAGGATAGTCTGAAAACTTTCTCGATGTGCATGTACAGTATGTACGCATATCTATCTGTGCATAGTTGCTCATGAAATTTATTGATGTGTTCTCGCAATAACCGTAGGTTATTTTTGTCACTTTTTCATGAAGAGCAAAATTCTGCGTTAGCAGCAAGCTTAGAAAAAAATAAAAGAAAATTGCAGCAGTTCGTCTGACTGTTGCCTATTTCGGAAGTCATTGTCAATTCATTTTAGTAGATTCTCCTAATCTATTGATTATGATTTAGATGTAAAAACTAAAAAACGTAGCATTCGCAGAATGCATATGTATGAAGGTTTTGTTCGAATAAGGACAAACGTCAGAGAAACTTTTGCTTAAGACGCTTTGCTCCACAGAAACTTTGCTTAGTTTGTCTGCAAGTTACCCAAATTAAAATCAAATTTCTACAAAGATAAAAAGCAAATTTAGCATCATCTAGTCTCAATATGATTGCAGTATGCAACCTTCAAACTTCAGTAAATCGGCTTAAATGTAATTTTAGGGTTGGCAAGTTAGAATGAAGTAACCTTTCTTTCTAGCTCTAGTAAATTCGTTTCGGGAATAACTTCATAATCGCAAGAATTTCACTAGTGAAATGAAATGCATTGCAAATTGTCTGCCCGTTTAAAAGTCCTTATACTCTGTATCAAAACAAGGGCGGTAGTCCAGTCGTTTCAAGTATCGCCTTTTATAACGAATGATGCCAATAACGAACTGCAGACGACAGTCCCCTGGAATTCGCTATAAACGAACTTCACTGTATTTTAATGCAGGCTCTCACTGTACTCATTATTCAACTGCAGTTATATTTTGAAGTGTTCTAAGTTACTCGTCATATTCAAACGGAGAGTTTATCTATATCGAATCGTCCTCCGAGAAAAGAATCCTAAACTGGCGATCTTGACATTTTAAACTTTCTAATCGACTTTTCGATTATCGTTTGTCTCTTCTGTTGGATTAAGGTGCTCCTATCGGAAAGCAATGGTCTTCTCTCGCTCCCAACTTTCTTCTTTACATCTATTTTCTGTCCATTTCTACAAGTCTATCTATTATCTATGTCTATCTATCTGTCTATCGACTGCATTCCCCCTCTCTATTTTTTCGATTTCTCCTCCATTAGTTTTTTTTTTTTTATTAACCTGAATATCCCTATCGACTTTTTATTGCTTTTGGACAAATATTCGCTGTTAATTGCATTAAATAATTTTTATCCATTGAATGAATTTCTTGCCTGTAGAAAACTACCTAATTATCACTGTATTGCAGTTATTATTATGATAAAAGCGCAATTAGAGTTCTATTCATATTATTATTAGAGAATATTAGAGAAATTATGGTTATTATTCAGTTCGGAAGTTCATGTAATGTTCACTAATATTGATAGGTGCCTCTTCTGTAAAAGCAAGATTTATTGACAGATCTATGTAAATTCTTCAACTTTTATTCCTTTCTCCTCGTATTCTCCGTAGGGGGACAGTGCCGTCAGTGCACCTCAATTGGTGCACTGTAGGCATTACTTAAGGGTCTTGGCAGCGTCCCTTCGACTCCTAGCTGCAACCTCTTTCATTCCTTTTACTGTACCTCCGTTCATATATTCTGTCGCCCCTCTTACTTTTCGCTCTATCCTAACAAATGTTTTACTGGGCAACTGCGGAATTTTCCTTCTGCTACGCCTTTCAAACCTTCTTACTGTCAATTTCCCTTTCAGCGCCGAATGACCTTATAGGTCCCAGTGCTTGGCCTTTGGCCCAAATTCTATACTCCATTCTATTCTTTCCCCTCGTATTCTTTTATTTACACTGAATCTGAGGTGTTTTAAGTCAGTCGCTGAATTCAAACAGAAGACTGAGCCATGTTAATTTTCGTCAGAGGAAAGAATCAGCAATTCGAGATTTTCACTTTTTTGTCAAATCGAATTTTTAATTCATCATGTTTATCACTTTAGTAGCATTAAGATACTGCAATCGTAAACGATTGTTGGTTTTTTTCTCCCAACTTTACAATTTATCTCTCTCTCTCTCTCTCTCTCTCTCTCTCTCTCTCCATATATATATATATATATATATATATATATATATATATATATATATATATATATATATATATATATATATATATATATATATATATATATATATATATATATATATATATATATATATATATATATATATATATATATATATATATATATATATATATATATATATATATATATATATATATATATATATATATATATATATATATATAATCATGAAGCTACAGATGTCGCTTAATATCAAATTCACGCTACCTCAGGAATATCCCCGATGGGGAATTATCACCGAAGGGGAATTTATAAGTGATAAATGGATTGGTAATGCCGGGCCGCGATCCCTCGTCACAGATACTTATCCAGCAACTCCAGTCGACGTTCTATCCCTGAGCTATCAAGAGGTAGAGTGAATTTGATATTGAGCGACATTTGTAGCTTCATGATTGTATATAAATCACGGTGTGATAAAAATTTCATATATATATATATATATATATATATATATATATATATATATATATATATATATATATATATATATATATATATATAAGCACACAGTGAACTCATCTTTCTATCGCAGTCATCCTTGCGATAACAGCGTAATTGGAATTTTATTCCCGTTTTCTTTACTGATATTTTGGTCGGCTTTGCAACTGATGACATTTTCACTAACATCATCCGTATCATTACCTTTACAGCGCTACTCTCATGTTCAGTCTCCCCTTTTGCTTCGTTTTTTAACATTAATTCAAACTATCTCGGTAAGTGACGCTGTTTTACAGGCAAAATTACACTCTTCTGATATTTGTTTATTGAGATATACATAAATTCATCTAAGACTTATATCACTCTTTCCTAGTATTATTTTATTTACATATTTTCACTGAACTTGAAGTGTTTAAAGTCAGTCGCTAAATTCGAACGGAGGATTTGATGCTTCTTTATTCTTCCTCCGAAAAAACATACCACAGTTTGCAACCTTCACCTTTTAAGTCTAATCGACTTTTTATTTATCTTTCATCTTGTCAGGACGATTATGATTCTTCTAAAGGCGTGCTGTTCCCCTTCTCTAACTTTTCCATCTGCATTTCTCTCTGTCGCTTTATATATATCTACGGTCCTCGGTCTCTCTTTGTAGATATATTTTTGTCTGTTTCATATCCACTGGTCTTTTTTTTATCTCCATAATTTTCTTTTGATCGAATATTCGCTGTAATTTACGTTGAAAAAATGTTATTCATAAGACGAATTCGTTGCTTGTATAAAACTACTTATACTCACAAATATCTTTCACAAGCACCTTTTGTCTTCATTATTCTACTTCGATTATTCTTCGAAGTGTTGAAGTTTGGTCGCTGCGTTGAAACGGAGGATTGGTTCCTGCTTAATCTTCCTCCGAAAAAAGAATCCGCACTCGCCCACTTTTATCCTTTAAACCCACTAATTGACTCTTTGTTTATTGTTTTATCTCTTCAGTAGGGTTAATTTACTCCTCTCGGAAAGCAATGTTCTATTCTCCCTCGCCCCCCCCCAACATTCTTGTTTACATTTATTTTCTGTCTATTTCTATTCTTATTTGTTTATATATCTATCTGTCTATCTAATGCCTTCCTCCTCTCTGTCAAGGCATAGGTTTTTTGTTTCTGTCCGTCCGCAATTTATATGTCCGCCCTCAGATCTTAAAAACTACCGAGGCTAGAGGGCTGCAAATGGGTATGTTGATCATCCACCCTCTAATCTTCAAACATACCAAATTGCAGCCCTCTAGCCTCAGTAGTTTTCATTTTAGTTAAGATTAAAGTTACCATTATTGTGCGTCTGGCACTGCTATAGGTGCCAACAACACAGGCCACCACCTGGTTGTGGCTGAAAGTTTCATAGGCCGTGGCTGAGAGTTTCATACAGTATTATACACTGTACAGAAAACTTAATTTTACTTGTTTTTAATTAACATATATATACATATCGATACTTTATTTCTTTTGATGTATTATTCCCCGTCAATTCCGTTAATCAAATGCTGTTCCTAAGACGAATTTCTTGCCTTTGGAAAATAACTTTTTTACTGTTTTGCATTTATATTATGATAAAAGCAAAGTTAGAATTCTATTCACATTATTATAGGTGAAATTGTAGATATTATTTAGTTCTGAAGTTCATGTGTGCGTTTACTAATAATATTAGTATTATTAGCTTTGTGGCGCTAATTTCATAATCACTCTTTTCTGTTTTCTTTCATTCTTGTAACGATAATTCAAACTACTCTGACAAGTGCCTCTTCTGTAAAAGGAAAATTAATCGCATGTTCCTTTCTTTCATTGACAGATCTACATCAATTCACCTATAACTTTTGTTACTTTCTCCTCGTATTGTTTTATTTACGCTGAATTTGAGGTGTTTTACGTCAGTCGCTGAATTCAAACAGAGGATGAAACAATCCACAGTTTGCGACCTTAACCGTCTATGTCTAATCGACTTTTTATTCATCTTTTATCTTAGCAGGACGATTATGATGACTCTAAAAGCATGTTGTTCCTCTTCTCTAACTTTTCCATCTACATTTCTCTCTCTGTCGCTTTTTATCAATACTGTATATCATCGTCTTCGGATTCCCTGTGTAGTTATATTTTTGTCTGTCTCTTATCCACTGCTATTTTTTTTATTTTCTCTCCATAATTTTCTTTTGATCGAATATTCGCTGTAATTTACGTTGAAGAAATGTTGGTCATAAGAAGAGTTCGTTGCTTGTATAAAACTACTTATACTCACATGTATTTTTAACAAGCACCTTTTGTCTTCATTATTCTGTTGCGATTATTCTTCGAAGCGTTGAAGGTTGGTCGCTGAGCTGAAACGGAGGATTGATCTCTGCTTAATCTTCCTTCGAAAAAAGAATCCACACTCGCCCACTTTTACACTTTAAACTCATTAATCGACTTTGTTTATCGTTTTATCTCTTCAGTAGGGTTAACATGCTCCCATCAGAAAGCAATTCTCCCTCCCCCTCAACTTTCCTGTTTACATTTATTTTCTGCCCATTTCTATTCTTATTTGTTTATATACCTGTCTGTCTATCTACTGCCATCCTCCTCTCTGTCAAAGCATAGGTTTTTTGTTTCTTCTCCATAAGTTTTAATTTCCTCAAATTGGTATGTTGATCATCCACCCTCCAGTGATCACACATACCAAATTGCAGCTCTCTAGCCTCAGTAGTTTTTATTTTATTTAAGGTTAAATTTTATCCATGATCGTGCGTCTGGCACAGATATAGGTGCCAACACAACAGGCCACCACCGGGCTGTGGCTGAAAGTTTCATGGGCCGCGGCTGAGAGTCTCATGGGCCGTGGCTGAGAGTTTCATACAGTATTATACACTGTACAGAAAACTCGATTATGCCGAAGAAACTTCGGCGCATTTTTTACTTGATTTTAATTAACATACATATACATATCAATACTTTATTTCTTGTGATATATTATTCGCTGTCAATTCGGTTAATTAAATGCTGTTCATAAGACGAATTTCTTGCCTTTAGAAAACTATCTTTTTTTTTTACTGTTCTGCAGTTATATAACGATAAAAGCAAAGTTAGAATTTTATTCTAATTATTATTGGTGAAATTTTGGATATTATTCAGTTCTGAAGTTCATGGTATGTTTACTAATAATATTAGTATTATTACCTTTGTGGCGTTAATTTCATAATCACACTTTTCTGTTTGTTTCGTTCTTGTAACAAAAATTCAGACTATTTTGAAAAGTGTCTCTTCTGTAAAAGCAAAATTAATCGCATGTTCCGTTCTTTCATTGACAGATCTACATAAATTCATCTAAGACTCTTATTACTTTCTCCTCGTATTATTTTATTTGCACTGAAGTTGAGGTGTTTAATCTTCCTCTAAGAAAAGAATCCACACTTAGCCACTTTGATTTTTTCAACCCGCTAATCTACTTTACATTTCTGAAAGAAGGTATCCCAACTTATCTGTTTACTTTTCATTCTGTCTGTCTAGATTTATCCATTTCTCTCTCTCTCTCTCTCTCTCTCTCTCTCTCTCTCTCTCTCGCTTTAGATATATTTTTCTCTTTATTTCTTACTTCTATTATTATCCTACTATTTCATATATATACTTTAATCTATCTTTTTCTAATATTATGCTTATTGTTTAGTTCTGATGTCAATAACGTTTATAAACGATTGGTTGTGTTTTTAAGCTTATCCCTACTATCAGAGGATTCGCATAAAATGTTTGACTATCACCACTACTCTTAACTAAGGATTCTTGTATTTATTTACCGGTTTTTTATATATATTTTTTATATTTTTTTGTTTTGTGTACTATGTGGCTGTTCATATCAGGAAATATAAAATACGTAAAACCCTATCAAAAAATTATATATATATATATATATATATATATATATATATATATATATATATATATATATATATATATATATATATATATATATATACAGTATATATATATATATATATATATATATATATATATATATATATATACTCGAAGGCGAAGGAAAGGGCACCATTGTTACAATTAGTTTAGGAAAGGGCACCATTATTACAATTAGTTTATTATGACGACGTCTCACGACAATTGCTATAGTGGCATTTTCAAGGCTGCAATGATTAAAAAACCTTCTTACAAAAAGTCACATTACGACATTGATATATACATATAAATTATTTGTCTTATAATTTAAATGTATATATTGATGTTTTAATGTGGCTTTTTGTAAGAAGGTTTTTTTAATCATTGCAGCCTTGAAAATGCCACTATAGCAATTGTCGTGAAACGTCGGCATAATAAACTAATTGTAACAATGGTGCCCTTTCTCTTCGCCCTCCAGATTGTATCCTGAGTCGAGACTCACCTATATATATATATATATATATATATATATATATATATATATATATATATATATATATGTATAGGCTACTACAAAGGACACAGTATAACTATTTTCAATATCAAAAGCATGTAATTCCTATGTTATTTTCATACCAAAATTAGTTTTATAACCTTTATCACTCAGTCTTCTGTAGAAGAAAAATAAAACTTTGCTCACTTCTGGAAATTTGACTACTTCCCTCTATTCTTCTCTTAACATCGCATTAAGTACTATTCAACATAATGCCTTGGTTTTTACATTCTCTCCGAGATGCCTACGAAGTCTAAGAAAACTTTCCAGGTTGGATGATATCAACCAACAACTAACTGGAACTAATAAAGGCATTTTGTAAATGATACCCTTAAGCATGTGTTAAATTTTATCTATCATGATTTATATATAAAAAAAAGGTCGACTCACAATCGCACTAGAGAATAGTCATGGAACATTACGAATATAATGTAGCCAAACATCATTACAATGATTTATCATTTTTCTCATATTTTCTGTAGTTGGTATTTTTTATAATAATAATTTCACAGCTGTTTGATAAACACCGGAGAATAATATCATCGATTATTATTATTATTATTATTATTATTATTATTATTATTATTATTATTATTATTATTATTATTATTATTATTATTATATGCAAAATAAACAGAGTTGACACAACAATGACATTAACACTATCAATTGTTGATTAAATTAATAGGCCCCTTATATAACCCAGGCTCTTATTTTCACAATAATTAACAATGTTTTAAAATTCATATACAATGCTGATCAAGTGACACTTGCTAGAACAGCATTTGTAGTTCGTGTTACATGAATTTAGAAGATTCTTCAACATTTCTAGCCAAAAATTGTACTACTAAGTTAAGCTCACTCGTCTGAAGGAGCGTTTAATTTCATTTTTTATCTTCACACTTTATTTCGAAAACTATATAAAAGTAATTGTTAACGAATAAAGGGGAATATTATTATTGCTATAGACTGGCCATGCGAATGTGATGCAGAGTTAAAGGCATATTTTCAAGCTTGTTTATCTTGGATAAATTGAAACTCGCCGGACTAGTCCGAATCCTGGTTGGCGCTATTGTCGCCACAACCGAGACACAAAATCGAGAATCGAAGAGGAATCCGACCCGTTTCACCTATAATTTAGGAAAGACTTTTAATTACCTCAGCTCGACGTGTGAGACCCAGAGATCTGACTTTGAAAAAATGATAAATGTCTTTTCTCTCATGGTCAAATAAAGCAAGACTCTTACCTTCTACGCATTATCTGATTCGGGAACTTCGCTCGCGGTAAACACTCAAAACGCGAACTTGTTCCAACTGTTTCATTATGCAAATGCACCGCTGGAGGGAACTTGTATAAGGGTGCGAAAATCCACGGCGGATTGTTGGTATTCAGACAGGAGAGTAAATAGGAAACGTAGGTGGTTGGAGGAGGTAGCAGGAAAAGACGGGAAGAGCCACGAGAGAGAGAGAGAGAGAGATAAAGTGGATAGGGGAGGAAAATGACGCTGAAAAGAATGAGGTGAAACGAAGATGAAGGAGGCGTGAAATAAGATTCTTTGGGGGAAATGAGGAATGAGCGTTTTACGGTGGGTTGATGTTTTAGGTGGACGGGTAAATACTGAATGTTTATGTGTCGAAAGCGGGGGAAAGGAATGGGGAAAGTATTCAGGAGGAGATCGTCGTTTCCTCTGAAAGGAATGGGGCAGCCTGAAAACTAAAGAGGGTAACATTGCTCCTAAAGCCTGAATTAGAAAATGATGATAGTTTCTGAAAGATTACTATATTATTGAATTCATTCTCGGTGATTGTCAGCTTAAAAGAATGGAAATCTTACGAAAGGCGCAATCACGTTTGGAAATAAGTTCTCTTCATTAAAAGAGAAGAAAGCAGGCACCTTCTTTTCAAGCTAAATGCACTGAACTTAGGTCCGAATAAAGCACTAAACGGGCAGCGCACAATCAAGGATATTTCCACCCAACTACTTTTGAGGCTCCTTAACTATTGTTTCTGCGGGTGCCGTTTGCGGTGTTTTAATGGCATAGTTAAAAATAGCAAAACATATGGCTTTATCGAGTATAAACAGACATTTTCTTCACTCTAACTTCTTAGGCTTCCTTGAACAGAGGTGAGCATTCGAGCCATTTCTTCGCGCCCTAGCGCCACGAATAACATTTGATTAACAAAGTACGCCCTTTAAAAAACCTTGGCATTACCTTCTTTACAGTAGCTTACCAAGAGCTTCAGGTAACATTCGCCCGTATGAACTCCTCCTACAAGGAAGAGGATGTCATCAGATAATTATCCACTTATTTAATGGCCCGGGGGCTCTTGATCCGAGTCGACAGCACCAGAGAAAATTAGATAAATACCACCCGAAATATCATTCGGGTAAATCCGTGAAGGGGATTAAGATACGCGGCTGGGGATTAACCGATTCTTTCTAGAAAGTGAAGTGATAGGAGTGCTTAAGAATTATTATTTTGATATCAGGTTATTAATAAAATTAATTCCATCGTTCTCGCGAAACCAGTTGATAGCAAAGCCTGAAGAGTAAGTGGCAGTTTCCGCATTGCATATACTGCTTATAAACACGCATACATAAACCTATACATTATTTATATATATATATATATATACATATATATACATGCATATATTCATACATATATATATATATACATTCATGTATATAAATATATATATGCATATATGTATATGTACACACACATACATATATATATATATATATATATATATATATATATATATATATATATATATATATATATATATATATATATATATATATATATATATGTATGTATGTATGCTTACATATACATGGCCCTCAAAGTGCAATACAAAACCATTACTTTCAGTCAGTGATAATAACTGCCATTAGCGTCACATTGAAACAGTCATGTGATCGTTGTTTAAGATTAAAATGGCCTTATGCCAGCACGGTCTCTTTCTCCTAGAACAGCCGATAAAACTCCCTGGCATCTATTCCGAACTCACAACAATGTGGGACTAAAGGAGGTCATCTGTCTTTTCCAAGAGGTTCCGGCGGGGTTAGACCAGTTCGTCATCCGTCAGTTCGCTTCGGTATTGAAATAAAAAAGAAAGGAATCTTAAGGAAGTGAATGCAGTTAAGGTCATTCTAAAACTGAACTGATTTGCCCGTGCAGGGATTAAATGCCGAGCATTATAAAATTCTAATGTGGACAGCAGTTAACCGTGTGAAATAAAGCAAAGGGAAGAAAGAGGTGACTAAAGCGCATGACTTTTATCTTTCACGAAGGAGAGCAGCTGTTAATTTTAAGCAGAGACAACCCAATGGCAACACTCGACCTGAGTTGCATACAGGGACATCGACAGCATGAATAAACGAGTAAAAATTGCAATCGAGTTTTCTGTACAGCCGCTACAGCGTATAATCAAGGACACCGAAATTAGAACTATCTTTCGGTGGTCTCGGTATAATGCTGTATGAGCCGCGGACCATGAAACTTTCAGCCACGGCCTGGTGGTGGCCTGTCCTATAGTGTTGCTAGAAGCACGATTAGCGCTAAGTTTAACCTTAAATAAAATAAAAACTACTGGGGCTAGAGGGCTGCAATTTAGTATGCTTGATGATTGAAGGGTGGATGATCAACATACCAATTTGCAGCCCTCTAGCCTCAGTAGTTTTTAAGCTCTGAGGGCGAACAGAAAAAGTGCAGAGGGACAGACAAAGCCATCCCAATAGTTTTCTTTCACAGAAAACTAAAATACTGGAAATGGAAAATCAAGAAATGTTGATGAACGTTTAGAAAATTAGTGAGAAATGACTTTGATCTAAACACGTGGAGGGACTGAAATAAAGATTAAATGATTATGAAACGATAGTAGGCTAATCTACGTACCAGAGAAAGTTTGATGAGTTTCATTAACTTAAGGATTTAATTAAAGTACGATATAGTACGCTAGGCGAGCTTTCAAGGGAAGTTTTTTCTAGTAAAAACTAATTAAAAAACACTTGTAAAAACGAATACAGAGTATAAATACAGGTATAATGGAAGCTTATGAGGTAGGTATTTCACTATGTAGAATGTTAGAAAAGACAATAAATATGTTTTTATCCCCAGGTTTCCCCTCCGGTTTATATAGTAATCTACCTGTCCACTCATCTATTTTCCCTATATAGATACATCTGTCCACTAAGGTTAAAGCTTTTTAAAGCATTATAATCACCATATTTTTTTTAAATAAAAAGGCTTCAAGCGTCATTTATATTACCTATGGGAAATGTGCATTCAACATATGCAGAGGATCCAAACGTCAAGGTCAAATTCATACGCGAAGGGCAAAGGTCAAAAGTGAATTTGCTACAGTTGACACTGTTTCATAAGCACTTCTTGGTTAGTATATATGTATCATGTACACTCATGCAGTCATGAAACAAAAACGTGACAAGTTATTACTTTCACATACCTCCATGAGGAAGCAAAACGTGCATTCATGAAATCTGATTCTCGATATAAGGGGGATATTCCTTGACGATGCTTGAAAAAACAAAAAAACAAAAAAATCTATCGTCTGCGCCATATGCTAGACAACATATTGTCTATCCAATAAAATTCCAGCTATATTGGGAAAGACTTTTTGCTGGAAACTTGTGTCTTCTTTTTTCCCAACCCGGAGTGGACAACCTTTTGGCACCAATTTCGATTTGACTGATTTTTCCGTATCGGCATACTGTCGGGTTTTAAAATACGCCACTTTTAAAACAACGGTTGGAATATCATGGGAGGAAGATCTCGGTCGTGGTTGCATAGTTGCGTTGAGGGAAAAATTGTCTCCTCTGTATTTTTGCTTTTCGAAGGAAAGTCAATTGGTTTGTTTTAACGAACCGAAAATTTAAGTTTTTTTTTTTTCAGCGACGCTGGTTTTTTTTTTTTTATTCTTTTGTTTTCAAATTGCTATAGTTTTCATATTTCTCTCTGGAAATAAGAATATTAGAAAAAATGAAAATGATACAGGACTTCAGATCTTTATACTTCCTTTACCTCGTTATGCCGATTATTGCTTTGTATGTTTAATTTTTAGTTGTTATATACACCTTATTTTATATACTTAAAATCGCGAATATCCATTCCCTGGATTTTAAAAGTCTTTATAGACGATGGAATATTCAGCCCCTATTTCCGCACCAACTGTATCGGATTCCGTATCTGCCGTCTATCGGATTTTTAGATTCCTGGTACCATCTGCTTTCTGAAATCGTTCCGAATTTCCAGATCATCGTTTCTCACCGACAGACTCTGGATTCCTTCCAGTCTATGGAATTCTTGGTCCCTCACGAGAAGTCTATAGAGTTTCCAGACCACCACATCTTCACCTTCCACTTCCGGAAAACCTTTCTACCAATCTAAGGAATTACTTCTTTATCTTCTAACCCCCTGATTTGGCAACAGTGGGCAACAGGAATATCAGAAAGGATGATCACATACATTGGCAAGTGTGATCTAGTTCCTGTTGTTAGAAGAATAGTGGCTACTCCAGTTATGTAAGACACGGGAGTCAAAAGGAGAGGGCGTGAGAACGATTAACAAGGGGTATTTCTGCAAACCAAAGGAGAAAATTATATGAGTATAACTCACGGAAAGGTGATATTACGGTGTTAAAAAGGTTTTCCTCTATATATACAGACACACTCACACACACACACACACATATACATATATATATATATATATATATATATATATATATATATATATATATATATATATATATATATATATATATATATATGTATATATATACACATATACATAAGCGTGTGAGTGTGTGGGGAGAGAGAGAGAGAGAGAGAGAGAGAGAGAGAGAGAGAGAGAGAGAGAGAGAGCACTTGATTTATATCCCTCTTGTCTGCTACAAACGCCTGCGATAATGCACCAACATTGCTCCTCTTTGTGAAATGAATTACTTCCATTATCTTTTCATTATTTTCAAATATACGCTTATTTACAGCCTGTTCACTTACTGTATACATTCACTTTATTTTAAACCTCTGAACAACATTCGTCTCTCGGAATTGTGGTCTGACTCGTTCTGAGCCAAAATTTGGATTTTCCTCTTCAAGGAAATTGTACTAAATCTACCAGGTAACAACTCCTGTCTCTAAGTTAAAAGCTTGGTTTGTGTGTTACCCTTATTTTTGTTTGGAATATCTAACTTGAACTGCCACGAACTAATGCGCCTTGGTACTAAACTTCTCCTGATTTATGTCGCCAGGATAACGCTAGAACACTTGTTTTTCTTTCCTCCTCCTCCTCCTCTCCTCCTCCTCCTCCTCCTCCTCCTCCTCCTCCTCCTCCTCCTCCTCCTCCTTTCTATCTCTTTGGACAGATTTCCAACCAAAATTTTGTAGCATTATTTTTTATATTTATGTTCATGTGTCAATACTTCAAGAAAGCATTAATGCATACACTTAATACACATTTGTGTACACGTATAAGTGTGCGTCTACACTGTAGTAAAACATGTCATAAACACGCCGGAAACTTATCGCAACAGACATCACAAACATGTTAAATACAAGTCAACAACTTTCTGGTAGTCCTATCTATTGCCTCGTCCGATTTTCTAGCATTTACAAAGTTTCGTTGTCCACTTACGATCGTTGGCTTGTTTTCAACCTGTTTGTATTATGTATGCGATCTCTCACTCAGGGAAGTTCAAACACATTTAGTCTGGTCACCACTCGGATGGGTGACCGCCAATAAATGCCGAAAAAAACCATCAGTGCATGAGCTCAAGGAACCATCACTAAAACTTGCTCCGTAAGGGGTTAATGCCTTCAGTGCACCTCATGTGGTGCACAGTAGGAGTTCTTAAGGTTCTTCGCAGCGTCCCTTCGGCCCTTAGCTGCAGCCCCTTTCATTCCTTTTACTGTTCTTCCGTTCATATTCTCTCTCGTCCATCTGACTTTTCACCCTCTCTTAAAAATTGTTTTATAGTGCAACTGCGACGTTTCCTCCCGTTACACCTATCAAACATTCATACTGCCAATTTCCGTTTCAGCGCCGAATGACCTCATACGCCCCAGCGCTTGGCCTTTGACCTAAATCCCATATTCATTCATTCATTCCTCACCAAAACTTAGAAGTTTTGTGAGAACGTGAATGGGTCACAAGGAGGCATGATAAATCCAACAGTGAGTTCAGGCCGATTGAAAAGAAATTGAGGGGGGTAATGTCCCCCGCTCGAAGCATTTCAAAGAGTCGCCGCCGAGTCACCCTGGACGCGTCGGACCCAATATAGCAAAACGTCTCATTGGTTATTCATCCCCTCACGCCCACGAATCTATGACCAGGCTTCCGGAGATTGCTTTTCACTCGGGGCAAGAGGGAAGTTTCCTCCTCTCGCGTTTCTTTCTGTGTTTTATTCGTATTACTGTTTCCATCACGGTATTGAATTGAAGTGAATATAGAATTTAGGCCAAAGGTCAAGCACTGGGACCTATGAGGTCATTCAGCGCTGAAACGGAAATTGATAGTAAAAGTTTTGAAAGGTGTAACAGGAGTTAAACCTCGCAGTTGCACTATGAGTCAATTGTTAGGAGAGGGTGGAAAGTAAGATGGAAAAAAGAGAATATGAGAGGAGGGACAGTAAAAGAAACGAAAGAGGTTGCAGCTAGCGGCCGCCGGGACGCTGCAAAGAACCTTAAGTAATGCCTACAGTGCACCGCACGAGGCGCAATAAAGGCACCGCCCCTCCCACGGGTATCACGATATTGAGAATGGCCTTGATATTAATTTCAGATGGTTAATATTGACATCTGTGATATTTGCAGTAAGCAGATTAAAACATTGAATATGATATTCACGCTTTGACATTCCGAAATCATTCCTTCGAGTCTCTAAAATTGTTTATGATAGCGTACTAGATTTCATTTATCTACAAGAGCATTCATGATGTTATAACACTTTTTGTTTTATAAGTGTGTGTATTGACTAATGTATACACATTTGTATTTACAGACTATTTAATCACAATTTAATCTATCATCTGTATGTATGTATATATGTATATATATATATATATATATATATATATATATATATATATATATATATATATATATATATATATATATA
>NC_089758.1:17634233-17671733 GCF_040412425.1 Macrobrachium rosenbergii
TGACAAATAAAGTGCGGACGGACAGACAAAGACGGCACAAGAATTTTCTTTTCAGAAAACTGAAACGAACAAAGCTTAAGAGACCCCGTATGTGAATCGTAACAAAACAAAATGGAGTTTGACAGAGACAAAGGGAAGTAGAGTAGAAGAATCCTATCCCAGAGGAAAACGACTGCCTGCGGGGAAAGCTCAAAAGAAATGGAGCTGTCTCGCAAGTGTGGAATTTGGCTGACAGGCCTGAAGCCGCGCCTCTTCGAATGTCTCCAAAGTGGCAGCAACAGTGACAATAGATTCCCCAGAAGATCCTCAGAAAGGGTGACGAGGTTCGAGGAAAGTGTGACATTGGTGTATATATATATATATATATATATATATATATATATATATATATATATATATATATATATATATATATATATATTTATAAAATATTTATGCGTGTTTGTGCATGTATGAATGTGTTTCTGTCTGTGTGTGAGTGTATGTATGTAGGCTTGTGCTTGTGCTGATGGATAACACGAAGAATGAGCTTATATGAGGAGAGTGAGCTAGCGAAAGAAAGCAGGGTCAGTCACACAGATAAAAATGCATTAGATGTTGTGCTTACGTCATGTATGTAATATATTGTTTATAGTCATCCAAAGTGGAGATACAAAACTTAGTTTCTGTGAACATAATGCATTGAATAATTTCAGTATGTCTTCACTAATTAGTAAGCAAAGCTAACTTGATAACATACGAATGAATAATAAAACATCTTTATGAAGTGAATTGGAGTTGCTTGCGTCATTCAGATCAAGGTCTTTCCTTCTACGTTCTAAGTGATTACTTTGTGATGCTTCTACGTAAAAAAATATGTGGGTCATGTAACTGCTTTGGTATATCCATTTTATAAATGAACGCTAATATAAAATCCGATATAAGGATAAGCGTTTTAGAATTTTTTTTTTTATAAAATGGGTCAGGGTTAACGACATGGAACACTCGATAATTACGCATTTAAAAATCATCAGCAATTACTCGATGAATTAAAAGCTGAATTAAAATAACATTTCATCGCTCGCCTGATAACCTGCTTTCAATTGTTCGTTCGGACGTCACTCAAATGGCCTTAAAAATGAATAGAAAAACACGCATTTTTGGAATCAAAATTTGAGTTTAATTTTTTTCTATTTTATTCCTTCTCTCATAAAAGCTACAGAAGTGAAATTGTGTTATAAATGTGCTCTCTCTCTCTCTCTCTCTCTCTCTCTCTCTCTCTCTCTCTCTCTCTCTCTCTCTCTCTCTCTCTCTCTCTCTCTATATATATATATATATATATATATATATATATATATATATATATATATATATATATATATATATATATTATATATATATATATATGTGTGTGTGTATGTATGTATGTATGTATGTATGTATGTATGTATGTATGTGTGTATATATATATATATATATATATATATATATATATATATATATATATATATATATATATATGTGTGTGTGTGTGTGTGTGTGTGTGTGTGTGTGTGTGTGTGTGTGTGTGTGTATGTATTTAATCCGGAAAAATTAATATATCTAAGGTATCATTCGTGAAAATGCTGAAAATTAAAATAGACTTTTCCTATTACCCCTATTGTTTTGCTCTCTCTCTCTCTCTCTCTCTCTCTCTCTCTCTCTCTCTTTAGTAAGAAAATAGTATATTCCCGATGCCAAAAGTAGCTTAAAGTCCCTAGAATCTCTGAGACGCAATCACCGTTCAGAGTAGTTTTTCCAACTCTACCAACAAAATGTAATTGAATTTTTATTCTTTTTTTTTATTTCGTCGGTCTGTAGTTTTTCCCTCTTCTCCCTTTTTTCCGGAAACTTCGTAAGACTTTTTTTAAAGCCTCAACCGTAGTGTTGAGTTTGTTAAGGCAGATATTGTTCTTTGTGTCGTGATATACTAAATAAAATCAGAAAGTAACCTACGTGATGCCACCGGCCAAAATTTTATTCATTATTTATATCACGTTCTTCCAGAATTATTTCTTTTCCTTTGGTTTTTTTTTTGTGGGATTTTTGAAAGAAACTTCATTAGGTTTTTACAGTATTATGGAAAATACTAGGGGCTCGAGGAAGGTTAATTAGACTTCATAAATGCCAAACCCACTGTGGAATTCACAAAATGGCATCTGGTATTTGGGTCGGAAAGGATTACAAAATATCAGCTGCACTATTGTAAGTAAAAGATAATCATTACTAATCAGCTTGATTTATGTCTTTGTTTTGTTTTTATGTTTATTTCCCTTTGCATTATCATTATCTTTGTATACATAAACTTGTTTAGTATTGGTTATAAACGAAGTTATTCAGGTATAGTTTAGTTCGTCTGTTCCAAGCCTACATAGATAAGGACTGTGTGCAACAGCAGAATTTAAAATTCAGGCCTCTACGAAACTCGCACATCCTTAAAACTTCCGTAATCTCTTTCTGTGATAAAAAAAAAAATGTTGGCACCAGTTCAGCCGTGCATAAGACTAAAAACATTTTTACCAAATGTTTCCAGTATAGGCGCGGCTTGCCTCGTCTTTCTTGCCATCGTCTTGACCGTTTGCTTAAAAACATTTGAAATGTTTTGTTGGTATAAAGTCAAAATCTTTTTTTACTTTATCTATAGTAGGATATACAGTATATGTGTGTGTGTGTGTGTGTACGTATGAATATATATATATATATATATATATATATATATATATATATATATATATATATATATATATATATATATATATATATATATATATATATATATATATATATATATATATAAATATATATATATATATATATATATATATATATATATATATATATATATATATATATATATATATATAATCACAGGTTGACTAAGGAAACAGGCCAATTTCTACATTTGTCTCATCGTTATTCCGACGTTTCGTTGTATTAACTTTATCACATCTTCTGGGAATCTGTCAACAAATATGATAAAATTATAAAACAGATTTTAAATTTGTTAAAAATCATGAAACAGTGACAAGACTAAAATTTACAATTACTGTTTTATGATTTTTAGCAAATTTAAGATTGTTTAATAATCTTATCATATTTACTGACAGATTACCTGAAGATGTAATAAAGTTAATATTACGAAACGTCGGAATAACGATAAGAGAAATGTAGAAATTGGCCTGTTTCCTTAGTCACCCTGTGATTTGATGCTTCCTTTGGTCTTCACCTACCGTATTTGCACCTTGGCTTGACATATATATATATATATATATATATATATATATATATATATATATATATATATATATATATATATATATATATATATATATATATATATATATATATAGTATATATATATATATATATATATATATATATATATACATATAATTATATATATTTATGAATTCTCTATAGAACAACGGCCCTTGAGCTAGGAAATATCAGTAAAATATTGAGCCCTTTGAACAGAGTTATCTCCCAGTCTTAGGGCTATTGCAATTGATTTGCATACGCATTGTCCAGTGAAACCAGAAATTCTGGATCCAGATTTTAATTAAAACGTTAGGTTAAAAATCAGAAATGGATATTAAAATCATTCCCTGCTTTCAGAGATATTTCACCTTGCTATTTACTCTTTCAGGAGGTGTGTTATTTTAATGATGATATTGTCTTATCTGTTTTCTTAAAAAAATATTATTGCAATTTTTATGACCCTCGGACGTTTCACCTTGCTATAAAATGCTTCAAGAGTAATGTTATACTTACATCATTGCCTTACCTATTTTCTTAAAAAAAAAAAAATGCAATCTTTGTGGCTTTGTCAGTCCTGACCTGATCTAAGAAAGATTTTTTTTTACTTGTATTAGTGCTTTCACCAGGCATGGCAACCTTTGTATACAAACTATTGATGTTATTGCGGATAATCATCGAACGCCCAAACTCCACGGATGGCCACGCCATATCCACACAACTTTCTCAGTGTAATGTTTGGGGTACACTTTTTCTCGAAAAACCCCACAACTTTTAGTTAGTTATTGTTAGTCTGTGCGAAATTTTGGATGCAGAGACATTTTAGATTCTCACCTAAAGTATCGAACCATTACCCGAAGTCTGAAAATCTAAAATTTGAAAAGGGTAAATAATTTCACGTACCATGTTTATTACACACATTTTCCATCTAGATAGAACTTACTTTTGTTGAGCCTAATAATAGCTTCCTGCGGTAACCACAATAAAACAACAACACACTTTTTTATAACAATACACACTTTACAAAAGAACCAATCATCATTCTGATGTTTTAAGTTCTAAACAAAACTCTCTTGTGTCTGAAGAAAAAATCTTTCGAAACAGTGGCGTCCAGATTGGAATCTGCGGAGAAGGAATCCGGGATTACCCCAGAAGCCGTTGCACTGGAATTCCTGCCTTAGCATCGGAACTTCTCTAAACCACAAAATGAGAAATTCCAGCGGCGATCAACTTCCCATGAGAACCGGAATTATTCACCGGGAACCCGTGTGCTTAAAAGCAGGAATATTAAAGATGCGGTTTTCATTGCAAAGCAAAGCTCTCTCTTCCCTCTCAGCGTTCCAGGTGACCTCGAAAAAAATATATATTTGAGGCCAGGGAAAAATAAGTCGATTGGCTTAATGAAATTTAGGCAAACCATTTTCGGCCATTCAGCGCTTAGGACAGTAAAAATGAGTTGGAACGGTTGGACAGCAAGGTCAAGAAATCCAGAAATTAGAAGAGTTGAAGTACAAGGATCCAAAGGTGGCAAGGGGGGAAACTCCACAGGTCATTAAGAGGTAATTAGTTAGAGAGCTTGAACAGCAAGACTGAAGAAAGCAAGCTGGAATCGAGCTAAAATAAAAGCTTAAAAAGTTGGTGCTGTTAAGGGCCGAGGGGGTGCTTCTAACATCCCTCAGTAATGCCTACAATGCACCACATGAGATGACACTGACACCACTAGGCCCCCCACCCCCGCACCGCCCCCACCACACTCGGGGAGGGAAAAGTTAGCGAATCTGGGACAAAAATGAGTGAAATCAAGAAATGATGAGTGACATAAAGTGAAATAAATAAGGAACAAGTGTAACCGGGAATAGATTAGAAAAATATAGAATAAGTGACATCTAGGAGAATGTTGACCTAATGCTAGATTTAGGACGTAACGTAAAAGAAAGCGTGAAAGTCAAGGGTTTATTAGCTAACCGTTTGAACAAAACCAGAGCGAGGACGATCACCATCCACCCAGACAAGCGGCAAAAATAACAGAACTCGAGAAGGTCTCAGACTCTAAGCCCTTATTTGCGAATAGGAAAAATTAGAATACATCTCTTTGGATGTATCCGCAACCCCCCACCACCCGCTTCCCGACCCATCCAAGTTAATATCCCCTCCTCTGAGCTACCGATTTTTTGTTTTCTGTAAAAGAAAATTATTGTGCCGGCTTTGTCTGTCCGTCCACACTTTTTCTGTCCGCACTTTTTCTGTCCACCCTCAGATCTTAAAAACTAATGAGGCTAGAGGGCTGCAAAATGGTATATTGATCATCCACCCGCCAATCATCAAACATACCAAATTGCAGCCCTCTAGCCTCAGTATAGTTTTTATTTTGCTTAAGGTTAAAGTTAGCCATAATCGTGCATCTGCCAACGATATAGGAAAGTCCACCAGCGGGCCGTGGTTAAACTTTCATGGGCCGGGGCTCATACAGCATTATACCGAGACCACAGAAAGATAGATCTATTTTTCGGTGGCCTTGATTATTCACTGTACAGAAAACTCGATTGCGCCGAAGAAGCTGCGGCGCATTCTTGCTTGTTTTGTATAGATTTTAAATACTCTGTAAGATGGTAGTTGTTTTTCTTCCATGCACCTGGTGTAAAACTGGAAGCCTTACTTCCTTCAAAGGAAAACGAATTCTGTGACCCTGAGCAGCTCGGCCTCCGCAGGACGTGATACTCTGCCTCGGCGTCTTGGCTTGAACTCGGTAGAGCAAACTGAGAGAGAGAGATAAAGAATACGCTTCCTCTTCCCTGACGGGAATAAATGGCGACGATTGATAAGAATCTCTAATATGCAACCGCGCAATTTCTGATGCTTGTGAGCTGGCCGGCTGGTTAGCGCGATAAGAGAAGTCTCCTCGAGGAAATATAATTTTCATCGGACATTAGAGGAATGAGCTTCTTATCCGATCTGAGGACAAGATGCTACGAGGTTTCTGTCTCACGAATCTCCAGCTTTTGAATGTAAACTCTCATTGTTTGTATACTAGTGCGGTTGTTTCTTTTTTTTTTCGTGTAAACATTGGGATTGCTTATTTCTTTCAATATTTCATATATTTCAGACCTTCATTGTTATCATATTTATAACTGGTGACGAAACTTGTGCGAGAATTCAGGGACGGAAAGTGGCTGGTTTGGAGTAAAAAAGGCGTTCCTGGGTAGGGCCTCTAACGTCTCTGTGGTTATCTATACAGGTTCAGTAATGAGGCAAGCAAAGGAAATTCTAGAATAATACTCTAATGAAAATTATTTCCCAACTCCTTATTTTGGAGTTTCGGAGCGAATCGACAAGACCATCTTCTTTTCCTGTTTATTTGGCCAGCTTCAACAATCAATGGCAGAAGGTACATATACTATACGGCGGTCGGAACCAAAAGCAGAAATTCTCGACGTTTTCATTTCGACCTCAGAGGAAACAGTCTTAGTCGGATATTGAAAAGCTTCTCCCTTTCATGTCTCGATGGCTTTCTTCATCTCCTCGATTCCAGTATGAAACCAGAGTGTCTCGTCCTGAACTTCTCATTTATTTTTCGATAAAAGGGGAAGGCAGAAGGGGAACCGAAACTGAATGTAAGTATAATCTTCTCTTTTCATCAAGTCGCGCTGCCAGCATTCTTTCATTTATGATCAAAGTGAGAGGCCAGCTGATGATGCAAAGGAAGTGGCTGCCTTAATACTAGATGTCCATTCACCATCTTGGCTTAGTTCCGTCCTTTCAACTGATACGAAATGAGAACCAGAAATTCATGCTGTGGAATATTGTTAATAAAGCATAAGGCATATTCAACGCACTCAATTTACATTTGACATGAAGAATCATTCCCATCATCATCATCATCATCATCATCATCATCATCATCGTTATCAACAACATCACTATCACTGGGATTGTTTAAGATGTAACTGTGAGGCAGAGTAGAAAGTTCTTGCATTTGAAAAAAAGGGGGGCTGGTAAATTAATTATACAATCAGAGAGAAAAAGAAGGTATGCAATAAGACTGGTGGGGAAGTGTTTTGGTAAGAATAAGAGGTTCTGCTGGGACAAAACCACACAGAGAGAGAGAGAGAGAGAGAGAGAGAGAGAGAGAGAGAGAGAGAGAGAGAGAGAGAGAGAGAGAGAGAGAGAGAGAGAGTGATTAATCAATAATGGGTTTCAGAATAAATTTGCAAATGGAATAAGACTGTCTGTGTGAAGCAGATGTAATCCTAAATCGATGGAGAGGGTATCTTGACTGGTTTTCACTATAGGAGAGAGAAGAGAGGCACAGACTGACTGACGCAAGACTGAAAATGTTTCGTGTAAGTTGGAGAATGCGAATAGAGGCGACTTTTGAGGCATAATGAGGGCGATTAAAAGACGGAGAATGAAAAAAGATGATGGGTGGTGAAAGCGTGACTGAGTGGTTGGTCAGGTTTGCAATGTACGTCAAGAAAGAACCAATACCTGTAACTGTTCCTTCGTCTAAGGGACAAGGGGCCACAGGAGACTAAATCTAATAGAAGAATATATGGAATGATACAATTTTCATTTAGAAAGAAAGAAAGGCAACAGAAAGACTGATAAGGGTAGTGAAAAGAAACTGCAGAAACTAGTGCAATAGTTCGAAATTCTAGTATACATATGAACAAGAACAAGGTTAAGGATAAATTACGAATGAATAGGTAAATGGGTAAATATTTCCACAGGTAAATGATAATGAATTTCAAAACAAAAACTGGAAGAACAGAGGTGGTTCAATCAAATTGGTCTTAGGGATTAATATAACAGATAACAGTAAGATGAAATAACGTGTGAACCACAGAACAGGTGAAGCAAGCAAGGTATGGGCAAAAGATAGTAAGAGATTAAAATGATTTACAGAAGCCAAGTTTTGTATGGTTCAAGTGATTGTTGCGTCAACTTTCCTTTGCGAAAGTTAAGGGTGGATGGTGAAAATATTATATATATATATATATATATATATATATATATATATATATATATATATATATATATATGTGTGTGTGTGTGTGTGTGTGTGTGTGTGTGTGTGTGTGTGTGTGTGTATGTGTGTGTGTCTGTGTGTTAGTGTGTACATATATTAGTGACAAGCCTAAGTATTATTTCCTATAGAATATATTTTTAATAGGTTTTATATATTTGCACACACACATATATATATATATATATATATATATATATATATATATATATATATATATATATATATATATATATATATATATGTGTGTGTGTGTGTAAACATTTAATACCTGTTGAAAAAATTTATTCTATAGGAAATATTTTAGGGATTGTCACTGATTATTATTACTATTATTGTTATTATTACTGAAGGAGAGAAACAGCGTTTTATGGGAAGAAATGCGGCAAAATTTGAGAAGTCATTCTCTGTTCCGTAGCAGCAACTGCGCCTCAGAGAACGTGAGAACTAACCAGTTGTCTAGGTAACGCAGCAAGCACAAACCTACAACTGGGTCACTTCTGATTTTCAGACTATTTAGATACATTTCCTTTGCCGATCATCTCGCCAGGCTTCCATTGTCGTAAAAAATTAAGATAGAGACATAAAGGTTTTAAACTGGGGAAGGAAAATGATCCCGTCAAGTTACCTCATTAATACCCTCTCTACCCTGTATTTGCGTGTGTCTGTGTATGTGTGCGTGTGTGCTATTGGTCTTGAATATCAGTTTAGTTTTATCAAATGTCATTCTGTGATTTTCGCCTAAAAACCAACTGCGGAACCATTATCCGTGTTATAGGTTTATCGTTTTTCTCTTATATCTTCAGAGAGACCTTTATCCAAGTCCCCGCTTCTTTCTCCAGCAAGGGAAGAGTTGTAGTTCTCACATTAAAAAATGTTTTCCCCCTGGGTTCTGTTTTTTTCTTTATTATCTGCGGCCGCTTTATTTAGACATTACTCCCGGTGGTTTTGTTGATATGGAAAACGGATACCTCGATTTTTTGTTTCACCATTTCGCTGACGTATTACAATATCGAATTTTATGATAGTTTTCATTTCTTGAATACAGAAAAGAATATCATAATGATATTACCATCAGGGTCATTGTTGAAGTAATATAACTATTCATTTTTATCCCAATTAACTGTACTTTTCGACAACTTTAGATGCTCTCAAAGAACGAATTTTGAAGCTTCCTGTCTAGAGAAATGCTTGGTATTTTTTGTGCCTAAAACAACTGCATTTTTTCGTCTTACTGTTGAAGTAATATAGTTCTTTATTTTCCCCCCTCACTAGCTACACTTTTCGACAATTATTGTAGATGCTCACAAAGAACGAATTTTGAAGCTTCCTGTCTAGAGGTTTTTTTTTTTTTTGGTAAAAAAAAATCTTAGTTATCAAAAACTGCATCGCAAGGAAATGAATAGACAAAACAGAGATCATTCAAACGTTCCAGAAGTTAAATTACTCGTTATAATGGTTAAATTTGCGAGAGGAAGCGTCCATTCCCCACGAATTCCAAATAAACTTCGCTATGGAAGTTATGCTCCGTGACTTAAACAGCCTAAACTTTGTAAACAACAGCCGGAGTCCAGACAATGAATGCGCAAACTTTGTCAGTTACACAGAAATGCAGGAATTTACCGACAGCCAAAAGCGCGCCGTTAAACTACACTGAAAGCATGGGAAGCGTCGCAATTGCTGGCTGTCATTACGGATTGGATTTTCCTGTTTGTGCTCTCCCTAATGGCGTACACAGCAGCAATGTTTGATAACGAATTTTCCATGCCCGAACACTTTGCATTTTGGTGCTGAATGATATATAGAAGTGAGGATTTTAAGTGTACATATATATATATATATATATATATATATATATATATATATATATATATATATATATATATATATATATATATTTATATATAATCATGAAGCTACAAATGTCGCTTAATATCAAATCCACGCTACCTCAGGAATATCTCCGATGGAGAATTATCACCGAAGGGGAATTTATAAGTGATAAATCGATATTCCCGGGGTAGCGTGGATTTGATATTAAACGACATTTGTAGCTTCATGATTGTATATAAATCACGGTGTGATAAAAATAACGGCATACATATATATATATATATATATATATATATATATATATATATATATATATATATATATATATATATATATATATATATATATATATATATATATATATATATATATATATATATATATATACGGTTGTAATTGAAAAGATCCCCTCTAACGCTCGTCGGCATGTGTACAGAAAATCTGAGTTGCAACCAACCGTTGCAAGAACCAGCGTCCCTGGCATTACATTCTGAACGAGCTGAATTGCGAACAAAAGAGGAAGATTAGCCCTTTTCGATGTCTCGGTAAACACAGTAAAAATATTCTAAATATCCTTTGAAAACGTTTCGGGATTCTTTTATTTTTTCAGGTTTTTATCCTCCCATTTTCTCAGACCTTCCTCTTCTTGGAGTGTTTGCTGTTAGTAGTTTAAGAGGATAATTTCGTTGCTTCACTTGTTTCAACAAAGAATTCATTTATACCCGATCGAGACTTTCTGGAGAACTATATATATATATATATATATATATATATATATATATATATATATATATATATATATATATATATATTTATATATAATGTACTGTATATATATACATATTATATATATACATATGTATATATATGTATATGTATATATATTATATATATATACATTTTTATAAACATATATAAACATTTGAGACTTAGCCTCATTAATCTAATATTATTTCCATTTGTGTACAGTCTGTCCTCATCATTTCTGTTTTTGTTTTTTTTTTTATCTGAAATCCTATATAATCTATTCTGTCAGAATAGCCTTATAAATCTTAGGAATATCTTCAAAGTATCTTTGGCGGGCAATTAAACAAGTAAATAAACTGATGATTAATGATGGTAAGAATCTAAGATATGGATAATAGATACATTAACTCTGTTGCAGATAGCATACGACTGTCACAAGTGATGTTCATAAATACGATTCACGCAAAGATAAACTTTTGGTTTTCATGCTACACAGCAAGAGAAGACTAAGCGAAGCAAATAATTGGAATGATTTCTGAGAAAGCGGAGTAGTTCCAGGGCTTTCATGTTCATTGCACAAATGTCGTTTAATAATTAAAGTCAGACGGGAAATCTCCAACTGATAAACAATTATTTTTTGGAGATTTCCAGTATTTCGGAAAATAAAATTCTTACTTTTAGTTTTCTGCAAGAGAAAACTATTTTACCGGCTTCGTCTGTCCGTCCGCACTTTATTCTTCCGCACTTTTTTCTGTCCGCACTTTTTCTGTCCACCCTCAGATCGTAAAAACTGCCGAGGCTAGAGGGCTGCAAATTAGTATATTGATCATCCACCGTCCAATCTTGAAGCATACCAAATTTCTGCCCTCTAGCCTCAGCAGTTTTTATTTCAATTAAGGTTAAAGTTAGCCATAATCGTGCTTCTGGCAACCATGAAGGATAGGCCAACACCGGGCCGTGGTTAAAGTTTCACGGGCAGCGGCTCGTACAGTATTATACCGAGACCACCAAAGATAGATCTATTTCCGGTGGCCTTGATTATACGCTGTAGCGACTGTACAGAAAACTCGATTACGCCGAAGAAACTTCAGCGCATTTTTTGCTTGTTTACACTGTGTTTTCGCGTAAAATCTTCCTCTAATTTTTAGCTACCCTAAACTACCTACAGACCTTCCTCCTAAACCCAGTATTTATAATGATATCTAGAAGATTTTATTTTTAGATAGCAAGGATATTTCCTTTAATAACGCGTGAAACTCATTGCAGATAAGAATATTAATAGTGATGTGGAATTTAACAGCATCTTCCTACCACTTCTGTCGATTTTATCTATAAAAGAAAGAGAGAAACGAACAGCAAAACGATATTGCCTCCAGAAAAATACTCCATAAAAAGATACCTTTTAAGGAGGCAGAAGCAGCAGCCCCTTACCTGCCTTTCCTTGCGGGAAAAAAGGACGAAACTGCTACTATAGCGAGAGAGAAAAATTTATTTTTCCCAATGGAACACTATTTTTGGGATCGCGAAAGTCTGCGGGATCTACCCATAACATTTCATTTAAAATAAAACCGTTTTCTGTAACTTGACGAAAGCAGTCTGCAGTCTTCATATGTCAAGTTCAGAGTTCGGAGTTGATTGGAGAATACCGAAAAGAAATGTTGTCAGATTTAGCCAGCCTTATGGCAACATGGTCCCTGCGCGCGAGACATAAAGGAAGAAAAAGAATGACTTTATGTGGAATACGTTTTCCTTCTTTGGCCCACAAACTTCTACAATGAAGCGTACTCCAAACCCATTGAAGAGTAGTGCTTAGAACTGTCATTTTATTGTGTCTCAATAATAATATTTCGGATTGTTTCCAACTGCTTCTGGGTGTATGGCTGGGTCATGAATATTGCCCAATTACGTCAGTGAAGATTTTACTTTTATTTAACTATCTACTTTTTAGGCTTATTTTTGTTTGCCCGTTCTCTTTATTAATATTATTTCTATATGAGACAGAATTATTCCGTTTATAAAGTTCTTTTAATTCTTAATACTTAGAACACATTACTGCATCAAACTGACAAAAAGTAATTATCGAATTTAATTTTTATATTCACTCTCAGTTTCTATATTCTCAACAGAAAGTGTGTCCGAATATGTTCGCAAGTTCGTGTTTTCTTTGGACAATATTTATCTCATTTTATAAATTACTAGAAACTGATAAACTGAAACATGGTATTTGAAAAGAAACGATACATTATTTTTTCTCAAAAGGATTGAGAGAAATAGAAATGACATCTTCCCAAATGAAAAAATAAAAAAAAAATGGGCCAGAATTTTTTCCAGTGTCAGAAGAAATGAAATTCATGTAGCGTACGAAAAAGTGCCTCTGGGAAATATCTGTTTGTGTTGTTTACTTTTTTTTAGCCCTTTTTTGATTGACGGCCTAAAGATGTCTGGAATTTTCAGTTTCTTCGCTTTTTTACTCATAAAAACAAACCTAAAAAAAAAAGAAATACACCTACACCCACTTTCTTTCTCTCGCTCTCTCTCTCTCTCTCTCTCTCTCTCTCTCTCTTTCTCTCTCCCTCTCTCCCTCTCTCTCTCTCTTACACATACACATATATATATATATATATATATATATATATATATATATATATATATATATATATATATATATATATATATATATATATATATACACATATATGTATATATGTAAATGCAGGATCAAATTATACAGGCTACGCACTAGTAGCGTCGGTACTGAAACTATTTTTCTCATTTTTAATGCTATTATAGCTGCTTTTATCAACGATTATTTTAACAGTATAATTACCCTTTGTACCTGGAGTATTCATTAGCAAAATTCGTAACAAAGAACCCGTCTACATTGGCAAAACTGGTAAAAAATTTGGGGTAACAATAAAACAAGCTATTATTTTATCCAGAGAGACAGAGATATTTTTACAAATTTACTCCGTTACAATTTGTGGTCTTCAGAAACTGATCAGAAAATCAAGAGACGCAGTTTATAGTCATATAGGATGAGGATAAATCATAAGTATAATAAACAATTTTAATAATTTTTATTATGGATTTTTCATCAGCAGCTGTTTTCTTCAGAGAGCCCTGTCTTCATATTAGTAAGCTTTAGACTAATTCCTTCGTTTTCTTGTGGTAATCCGTAGCTAATTTTAGATGAAAGCCCTGGAAGACATACTTCATGAATGGTGTTGCTATTTAGGTAACAGTTTTATAGCAAGAAGAGAGAGAGAGAGAGAGAGATGATCATACGACAGTTTAGGCTGCACTCCTTACTTTTTTATTTTATTCAAGACAGATCCGAAAGCAGGTTCCTTTAACAACCACACACACACATAGAGAGAGAGAGAGAGAGAGAGAGAGAGAGAGAGAGAGAGAGAGAGAGAGAGAGAGAGAGATGATCATACGACAGTTTAGGCTGCACTCCTTACTTTTTTATTTTATTCAAGACAGATCCGAAAGCAGGTTCCTTTAACAACCACACACACACACACACACACACACAGAAAGAGAGAGAGAGAGAGAGAGAGAGAGAGAGAGAGAGAGAGAGAGAGAGAGAGAGACAGAGAGAGGATGGACTGAAATGAAGGACCCCCCTACAGTTCAAGCTTCAAGATATGCTCCACTTCGTGTTATCTTCAAAGGAGGGCGGCGACCAAAACGTGTTACTTATCCCAGTTCTCAGGCGCCTTTTTCGGTCACACTTCCTTGATTGAATCTGGGAAGATGAAAGTCTGGTCACCGAGAATGCAGTTCCTCCATTCGGATTGGAATTCATTGGTCTTTTGCATGGTCAAAGGTCGCGCCTTTATTGGTTTCAAGTTCTCAAGTAAATGGAATTTTCAAAACTCATTTATTTTTACGGATTCACGGGTATTTGAGTGGTACAGAAAGAGCCAAGACGTGCCTAGTACGAATTTGATTTTAATGTCAGTAAGTAAATGTCAGCTAAAAATCTGGACTATTATTCTTATCTCAAGAGAGAGAGAGAGAGAGAGAGAGAGAGAGAGAGAGAGAGAGAGAGAGAGAGAGAATGGGGGGAGGCACATCTACAGACAGACAAACATACAGAAAATGAGAAAATTCACACTTCATGAATGCGAATGTTTGAAAATTTCAGTTTAAAGAAATAACAAAAGTTAGAATTTCCTCACGAACCCAAAATGAGTGTGTGGTAGAAAGAGAGAGAGAGAGAGAGAGAGAGAGAGAGAGAGAGAGAGAGAGAGAGAGAGAGAGAGAGAGAGATCCAAGAATGTGTGTTGTTTTCAAACTAGGTTAGTGATGGAAGAAATACTATTTTTTTCATACCCCAAAATTGGGTGTATGCAAGAGAGAGAATAATAATAATAATAATAATAATAATAATAATAATAATAATAATAATAATAATAATAATAATAATAATAATAATAATAAGATTTATTTCCAGTAGTTACATTGGCTCTTCTGTATCTTACATGGATAAAATGCATTTCGATGCAAGAGTTACATTTTATACTACTTACAATTTACTATATACAACAAACCTGAATGAACACCTTAAAAATACAAAACGAAACGTAGCCTTGTAATACATAGTGTAGTAGTATGTATAATTTTGTTTACATGTGTAAATTCAGCACCATTTTGATTTAGAAAGTTGTACTCCTATTGTTACAATTCTGGAAATGCAGTGATATTTACATTATAAAGAGTGATCAACCTACATGCAAAATGTGTTTCTTTAACGCTGATTTGAAAGAATTGATATTAACAATTGTTTTTATACCTGATGGTAGCTTATTCCAAGCCAAAGGACCCTGTAAAGCGAACGATCTTTTACCCAGCTCGGTATTTGTCCTTGGTATGTCAAGGTCGTTGCTGTTTCTTGTTGTCCTGTCACTTCTAAATCCAACTGATGTCAGAGGCAAAATCCATGCTGGTAATAAATTATTTAATATTTCATAAACTAGTATTCATTGTTCTGTATTTAGCCACTCTAATTTCCTTAAAATTGGGGTTACATGGTCGTATTTCTTTGCCCTCCCATCAGTCACTTTTGCGGCTAAGTTTTGGAGTTTTTGTATTCGATGTTGTTGTTGTTGTTTAGACGTAGTGCCCCATACCTTCAAACATTAGTTTCCTACGCTTAAGGCAAGAGACTGAACGACCAATTCACGCATTTCATTATCAAATCTGCCTTTTATTCTGTTTAGGTAAATTAGTGTTCCATTCACTTTCCTACTGACTTCATTTATATGAGCATCAAAAAGCATGTACTGATCGAAGTAAACTCCAAGGTTTTTTACATGGTCACTTTTTCCAGTGGCATAGCCATTAAAATGTAACTTATATTATCAGGAATTTGAGAAATATATTGCCTCGAGGCAAGGAAAGTATATTGAGTTTTAGATTCGTTTACATTTAATCCATTGGTTTGGAAATAATATTTAGCATTCTCTAAGATACTTTCCCCTCTTGAAATTGACATTTGTAATTCGTCTAAGGTTCCGGTGATTAGGAACTGATTGTCATCTACATACTGTATTAACAGGTAATCCTGTAATGAAGTAGACATGTCACTGATATAAATTAAGAAAAGAATTAGTCCTAATATTGATCCTTGTGGGACTCCAAATTGTACTGGTTTAGAGGAAGATATTACATCGTCTATTTTTACTGATTGATATCGATTTTCCAAATCATTTTTGAACCAAAACGGGTCGATTTTTAGTCCTATACATTTACTAATTAGGGCATCATGGCTAATGCTATCAAATGCTTTAGAGAGATCCAACAATATAAGAAGAGAGATCTTTTTTTCGTCTGTGTTACTATAAATTTTTTCTGTGATCTTCATCATTGCGGTTTCGGTTGATAGGTGTGGTCTAAAACCATGATGTGTGTGTGTGTTATAATAAATTATTTCCTTCAGGGCATTGCATGAGATGAACTGAGACTATTTTTTTCTAATATCTTAGATAACACTGGTAGAAGTGATATAGGCCAATAATTTCCGACTGCATCTGGGTTACCGTTCTTGAAAAATGGTATTACATGGGACAGTTTCCAGTTGCCGGGGTATAAACCGGTTACAATGTAGGTGTTCACTATGACGGCTAGGTAAAAACTTATCACGGGTAAGGCATCTCGTATGAAACGGAGAGAAATAGCATCAGATCCAAACGCTTTTGAGTCAATTAAATCCCTCACTATCAAGACAATTGTATCTACGTCAACGGGTTGGGGCCTGAAAAAGTTATTAGCGATACCTTGAGGTATAAAGTATCTAAGGTGGGCAGATTATTATTTGCATTCACGGTCAGTTGAGAATTTTCGAAGGCCAGTCGACCTACATTTGCAAAATATTCGTTAAATTCTTCTCCTTTCTCTTTCTTACCTTTGTAATCATGGATACTTATGTTACTGTTTGTGGCAGGGATCATTTCATGAACAATTTTCCATGTAGTAGACAAATCACCATGACAGTTCTTAAACCTATCTTTAAAATGTTCTGCCTTCTTTGTTTTAATAAGTTGATTAACTCGTTTTTTATAGTTTTTTTTTTTTATAAATAGTTCTTAATTCTAGGTTTATTGTATCCCTTTTGACTTTTCCATGCAATTTCTCCCTTGCTTTCATTTGTATTTTAAGGTCATGACTTATCCAAGGAGCCGGGGCCGGATAATTACTTTTGTTACAGGTGGGGCACACTCATTTAAACTCTCAACAAAAATACTAGTAAATATAGGAACTTGAATATTTACATTGTCAGTACTTATAATAGCATTAAGATCATAGGTTCTATTTAATAGGCTATTACGGAACGTATTTTGACTATAGTGTCTTAATCTACGAAATGTTCTAGTTACAGGCTGTCTTTTTGGTTTTGAAATATCTACTTGTAGTGTTACCAACTCGTGATCAGCAATAGGACAGGGAACTGCTTCAGCTTGGGAAATCATTTCTGATCTGTTTGTGCTTATAACATGCAGCAGAAAGAGAGAGAGGGAGAGAGAGAGAGAGAGATACAGAGGGTTTGCTATTATTTGATGGTTGTGTAATTCTGGTATGAATTTTTTATGCTTGGTCACATCTGATTACGTAGTAATTTGAAACGTCCTAAGTAAAAATTCTCTTTGTATTTTCAATAGACATACGAGTAGAGTTGTAGACTTGATCGGTATTTTGAAAAATTCAAGGGAATTTGTTGAGTTTCATTGTAATTAAGTCATTAATTATTTATTTCATAAATCTCCTGGTTAGCGTGGTAAGTGAATCATCCACAGTAGAGCTCATACCATCGACAATATAATTTTATCAAGTATTCCACATAAAATTATAAAAGTAAAGACCAAGCTGATGAAAGATCTCGAAGAACTATTATCTATTGTTGTTGCTTATGTTCTTAATTCTTAATTCTTAATTCTTGAAGCAGTTTTTGGAATTTAGCGAATTGGCAACTGTCGCAAGATAAATCATAATTCACTGATGATTCATGTCGATTTATGTGAAGCAGGAAAATTAATTTTTCAGCATAAAACATGAAGAAGGAGAATGGCATCAATGAAATAAAAGGAATATTTTAGATTAAAGAAAAAGAACTACGAACACCAAAATAAGAGCCTCTATCATCATAAGATATTAAAAATCGCCTCCCTGGCGAGAGAATCTCTGGTGATGACTCTCATCTACCCAGATCCCTAGTCAGTTATTACGAGCAATTTCGTTGTAGTGATTCTCATCTCTTACCGATCCTGTGAAAGAAATGAGTTACACAATGCTCTTACGCTCCCAATTTAATTAGAAACAACGTTTTTTAAAAGCAAAATAGATATAAGAATGAGAAATAAACCAACAACAAAGTGAGTGATAAACCAGACCCCGTTCAGAAACTATTATGAACAAGTGAAAAATGCGCCGAAGTTTCTTCGGCACAATCGAGTTTTCTGTACACCAAAAATAGATATATCTTTCGGTGGTCTCGGTATAATGCTGTATGAGCCGTGGCCGAAGAAACTTTAACCACGTCCTGGTGGTGGCCTATCCTATGTCGTTGCCAGAAGCACGATTATGGCTAACTTTAACCTTAAATAAAATTTTAAAAAGTACTGAGGCTAGAGGGCTGCAATTTGGCATGTTTGATGACTGGACGGTGGATAATCAATATACCAGTTTGCAGCCCTCAAGCCTCAGTAGTTTTTAAGATCTGAGGGGGACAGAAAAGTACGGACAGAAAGAAGTGCGGACAGATAAAAGTGCGGACAGAATACAGTGCGGATGGACAGACCAAGCCGGCACAATAGTTTTCTTTTACAGAAAACTAAAAATTGTGTAATATATGTAGAAATTCTTCCTTTGTCTTCAATATATGGCGGAAAAATAGACTTCGGTCAAAAAGTATTATAACAAACTGGATAAAATATATTGAAGTTTTTCTTTTTTTATCTATATATATATATATATATATTGGATCGGACAGTCCAATACGTCCACCTGGCCTATCACCGACAGAAACGAGAAAAAAATATTAAAAAAAAAAAAAAATAAAGGAGCAAGGACGGAAAGAAATGTTCAAAATTTCCTCTGCTCAAATACAGCCTGAACACGAATTCGCTCTCGACGACTTCACAGAAAGCGACTGAACATGGGAGAGGATTTCACCCTCTGAATTTTATCTTAAAACGGAAAATATCCAGAAAAACAGAAGCCGAATTCATTCGATAAAACAATAGGTAACTCTAAAGTTTAGGATACGAATTGTTATTTCTTAAGCTAACAATGCAATAAATATTAAACAAAGACGTTAATTTAAAAACATAAGTCACACAAATGAGTTTAGCAAATTATATAAATGTATATACGCATATATATATATATATATATATATATATATATATATATATATATATATATATATATATATATATATATATATATATATATATATATATATATATATATATATATATATATATATATATATATATATATATATATATATATATGCGTGTGTGTATATACATATATATACATATTTATATAATTCTTGGGTTGAATATATACATATTTATATATATATTCAACCCAAGAATTATTCTACATACTTTATTCTACAACATAAATCTTTATATAGACTTGCGTATATTTAATGACGGAGAAAAATGTTTCTAAATGCGTCAAGAAGAGATATGAATCGCTTGGAAAACTTTATATACAAAAGAGAATGGATGAAAGATTTCTAAGGAGTGGAGAATTTATTGTTTAAATTTCCATATTCCCCTGGCCTGCCTCACAGAAAATCCTCGTAATCGTTTAGCTATGAAAAGGAATTGCTCTTTTACCTTTGACGCTCAAAGCCTTACCTTTAGGGATTCGAGCAATATATGGAAAGCGTAACTTTAGGTAGTCTTCCATTCCTTTTCCTCTCAAGATAAAGGCTGAGAGAGAGAGAGAGAGAGAGAGAAACACACACACACACAGAAAGAGAGAGGGATTTTAACGTGCACACAAGCAGCTAAAAATTTGTCTTCAATTCAACTTAACGTCCTATTACATTCATTAGTTTATGCGTCCATACCGGTCCTAAGTCTGGATACAAAAAAAAAAACCAGGTTTGACTGTATGCCTAACGCCTCAGCCTTTTTAATATAAGAAAATTACTGAAACTTGAATTAAACCTTGTGGGATATTTCAAGGGGCAAAGGACCATAGAAATGCCAGAAAGCAGCAGAATCATAAACTCTATAAAATAGATAATATTTCATTATTGTATCCCGTCCCAAAGCTCGAACCAAGGTATGACTTCGAGGTATACCTTCACAGAGGCTGGTTTGTGGGAGGGTGGCTTCGGCCTAGACGATGGCAATTCTAAACATGGTTTTTTTTATTGTACAGAGATGGTGAAAAAATAATCGTATTCTAACTTTTTTAAATGGCTTTTACTTTCTAGATTCTATAAATCAGTCAAGGTCAAAATTCAGAGAAGAATGACAATATTATGAACAGGAGAACAGAAACGTCTTCAAACAGTAGTATCCATGTTTCGAATATACTATTCTAAATGCTTGCTGAGCTTAATAATCCCAGGCGTGTTCTCTAGACGCTGTCCTTAATGTATTTCTCGACGATTTCCTGCACAAACCAGTCGTCTGTGAAGTCGAGGTGATTTCCTAGGACGCCGAGGAAGACCAATTTTCCAGCCTCATCCATCTCCTTCAGACCGAGTCTGTCCTGGAATTTGCCAGAGATAAGATCATCAGTCATTATTGCCCAGCTAAACCAACGCCGAGTGTTAATTACATGGCTCTCTCTCTCTCTCTCTCTCTCTCTCTCTCTCTCTCTCTCTCTCACACACACACACACACACACACACACACATGTATACATACTCGCACACACACAGGCCCCCATACATACATTTCAACCCTTAATTCATTTTTTTAGAAACTGGGCTACTTCCACAATTCTTTTTAAACTATTTCTGTAAAATCCCATTAAAAAAAGGACTCAGATACTAGAAAATATAGTTTTTTAATTCCCTTAGATGTTAAAAACTCTCTCTCTCTCTCTCTCTCTCTCTCTCTCTCTCTCTCTCTCTCTCTCTCTCTCTCTCTCTCTCTCGCGCACACTGGCCCAGACACAGACATTTCTACCTTTTATTTATTTTTTTAAAAAATGGGCTATTTTCGCGCTTCTTTTTCAAACTTCTTCGGTCAGATAATATTAAGAAAAAAAATACTCATAGAAAATATAATCTTTGAATTCCTTTGGATGTTGAAATCTCTCTCTCTCTCTCTCTCCTCTCTCTCTCTCTCTCTCTCTCTCTCTCTCTCTCTCTCTCTCTCTCTCTCTCTCTCACTAGTTCTGCTATAAAGTTTATTTTTTAAAAAGTAGATTAAATCTCAAAGCAAAAACAATTTTTTTCATGCAATATACTGCAATCGTTCCACCAGTTTTCGTAGTGTACCCTGATTTATATATATATATATATATATATATATATATATATATATATATATATATATAGAGAGAGAGAGAGAGAGAGAGAGAGAGAGAGAGAGAGAGAGAGAGAGAGAGAGAGAGCAGCCTTATATTTCTAAATCAATGCTTAGGGTCAACGAACCTCGATGTAAAGATCGGTCTCTCTCAGGGGAAGGACCTCGACGTCTTGTCCCGGTCTGTAGAAGCCGAACCATGAGCTCTCGTTAGGCACCACCATCGTGTCGTTGAGGAACTTCACCATCACGAAGTTTTCCAGCTTCTTCAGGTTCTCCCTCTGCTCTTCCATGAGAGTCTGATGAAGAATAGATAAGGTGTTTTTTAATCTGTTTTTTCTTTATCCATTCTTAAAATATGAAAAGATTGCTCGTATGTATGTACAGTATGTATGTATGTATGTATATTATATATATATATATGTGTGTGTGTGTATACATATACATAACATATATATATAAACATATACATAAATACATACACAACACACATATGTATATATATATATATATATATATATATATATGTGTGTGTGTGTGTGTGTGTGTGTGTGTATGTGTGGGTGTATGTGTGGATGACTTTTAGTAAGAGGTTGGGCTCACCAGCGTTCGATACTGGAGGGAAGGAAACGGAAGCGATTTGGAAACTTTTCCTGGAAAATCCTTTGTGCTTCTGCTAACTGAAGCAGTGTGTTAGATCGCCTACTGGGGACTGGAAAGATAACTGGGAAGAGTACAATTTCCCATTGGGAAAAATTTCTTATGCATAAATACATACATACACATGTACACATAACACACACACATATATATGTGTATGTGTATGTGTGTGAATCGCGTGAATAAAATTAGAAATTCGGCTTCTTGGCCCACGCATTTCCAAGAAAAAGGCTTGACCAACTTTTAAGCGACTGACCTCCTTGCATGGGCGAAATGTAATCGAGAAAAAACGGCATATCATGTTTCATTTTATTACACTGTTAGCCGAGCGAACGGCTTCCGGAAGACTAGTGTCTTTAAGAGCTAAACTCTATCAACTTTTGGCAATTTTTCCAGCGGCTGGAGCTAAAAGAGATTTATTTCTTTGTTCTACAGTCTGAAGGAGCTCTCTCTCTCTCTCTCTCTCTCTCTCTCTCTCTCTCTCTCTCTCTCTCTCTCTCTCTCTCTCTCTCTCTCTCTCATGGCTGGACGATGGAAATGTAGGTCAATTTCCATATTCATGACTGCAAAATGATTCTATTATCGTCGTTAAGTAAACGGTCTTCCATCTTTGTCATGATGTAATGAAAAACTTGGGAGCAAAAAGTCTCTTTGCCCCGATTCCATATCTGGAAAGGTTTATTTGTATCCTTTCCTTGCAAAGCGGCAGGAGTTACTGAAACACGTAAGAAGTCATGGTGGATTGGTGTAAGCTTCAATGGGCTACAATGAGACGCGGATGTCATTAGAGAGAGAGAATGAAAGATAGTGGACGGCCTCTAGAATGCTCAGTGCAGAGATTGACTTATGTTTCTTAGGTGCATGGATTCTTCAGGGCGCCGTATACCAGTCATTCCAGATATATATATATATATATATATATATATATATATATATATATATATATATATATATATATATATATATATATATATATATATATATATATATATATATATATATATATATATATATATATATATATATATATATATATATATATATATATATATATATATATATATATATTGCTGTCAGGTGTCTTTTCTAAAAAGCCAAAACATCCAACGAAAGCGATTAAAATCATTATAATCATCAATCGACAGTTAAAACAATTACATAAAAACTTCACTTGTGCATCAGTGCTAATCAAGTAGTGTTTATGTTGCACACATATACACATACACACGCACACGGACACACACACATATATATGTATATATATATATATATGTGTGTGTGTGTGTGTTTGTGTATATATATATATTATATATATATATATACTGTATGTATGTATGTATGTATGTATGTATGTATGTATGTATGTATGTATGTATACACATATATACAAATATGTATATATACAGTATATACATAACCGAAACTTCCCTCTCATAACTCACTGTAACTACAGTAGTTCCAGTACAGCAGATCATAACAAATTCTGGAACTCGTAAGAGAAATCGTAAACTATATCCATGGTTGATCATTTTTATTACCGTCCAGCTAATGGCATATTTGATTTACAGACAGCAGTGCTGGAAGTCCAAAAGATTTAAGGTCTATTGTACCTGATGAAGATATCTGTATATGTATATGTATATATATATATATATATATATATATATATATATATATATATATATATAAATATATATATATATATATATATATAAATATATATATATATATATATATATAAATGTATGTATGTATGTGTATATATATATACATTTATTTCTTTCTTTCTTTGTGTGTTTGTGTGTTTATGAATGCGTAATGTGGTCTAGCCCCACCGCTCAAACAGCATTACCTATTTATAGATGACATTTCCGGAAACATTGTCATCATCAGACTTAGAGTAAAAAGACGCACTTCAAAGTAGAGACAGGAATTCTGGGTATCAGCTCCGATGACTCGGTCCGACTCTGAGCTGAATCTTTCTCAGCTGCCAAAATGAAGCTTTCCACTGGGGACACATGAATCTTCAATTGAGCTGCCGTGTTTTGAAATAAGACTCAGGTCGCTTTGGTATATGTTTTATCTTTGTTATTGTGTTTATTGTTTTCTTGATTTCGGTTTTTTAATTCTGTTGTTCTCTGCGTAACTTTTGCCGTATGAAACATTTTTTCTTGCGTTGTTGTTATTTCCTAATTTGTTTAAACTGTTCGGGCGTTTCCTTTGTGATGCAAGTCATTTGAGTTTTGTTTTTCCTTATTTATTTTTCCATTGTTGGTGTTATTTTGAGAATCCAATTATATTCCACAGTGGAAATTTTTACGTGGATTTGATGATAACAATAGCACTTTCGAAACTATCACCGATAAATATAATACATTGTATGTTTGCGCATTATTGTTAAGATTCTTTATGAATTTCTGATTATATATCTACATATACACATTTATATGTATATATGTGTGTGTTGTATATATGTATATGTATATATATATATATATATATATATATATATATATATATATATATATATATATATATATATATATATATGTATATATATATATATATATATATATAAATATGTATATATATATGTATATACATATATATACACATATATATAAAATTACTGAATTACCAGCTTCGTTCTGAATGTATACATATCCGATACGCACAGTAAGTGTTTTGTATATATATATAGATCTCTCAGCAGAAATAGATAGCCTGTCTCAGTGGCATCTTGCTGCCTAAAAAAAAAAAAAAAAATATTGCTTGTCTCCTGCTCCTTGGAAGACGCATCCTTAGAGCGAAGTAACTCACCTGATCGTTATTGATGAGGGCTATAAATCTTGACTTATTGCGGTGGACTTCTTCATGCAGTGGGTCGTGCCAATACTGTGCCTGAACTATTTCGTCTTGTACCCATCTGTAAGGAAAAGATATATATATATATATATATATATATATATATATATATATATATATATATATATATATATATATATATATATATATATATATATATATATATATATATATATATATATATATATATATATATATATATATATATTCGTATGTATATTTATATATGTACTGTATATACAGTATGTGTATGTATGTATGTGTGTATAATAGTGAGATACCAGGTTAGTGGGAAGCGTAAGGATAATACTGTTGAACAATAACTGAAAGAAATTGGAAGCAAGTATTTTTGTTAAATCATAAGTAAAACACTCCTTGGGGTTACTTAGAAATTTCAGATACAATCACAATTCAAACATTTTTCTTTTTGTTTTAATTTTTTTCATACATAACCATGTGAAATGCAATTTTATAGTATAATACTAAAATGAAAAATAACTCAATACGTTCTTCTAAAAGAATATATAACGTCATTCTCACTCAGCGTAAGCTTCCAGGTCCAAAATTCGCCGAATTTCTTCGCAGATCAAATTTCCAGGATCACAGTTCGGGAGACCAAAGACTCCTTGATGTTGTCCGCCGATGGAAATCAGATTCTTCATGGCGGGTGTCGGGCAGCGCTCCGCAACGGCCCGCCTGGTAAAATATTAAAGAAGAAGAACTGGAACAGTGTGGCGAACAAATCAGTAAAGTAAAGCTAAAGACATTTAAAATTGTAAAAAACAAGGGAATTCAATTAAAAAAATTAATAAACAGTATAAAAGAGAAAGGGTATAAAGTAAAGCTGTATCAAGTTGAAAAAAAAAACTCTGCATCTCACACGAATAGCGTACTGTGCTCGCAACTGTGTTTATGGTGTGAGCCCTTAGGAACCAGGAACCAAGAACCAGGAACCAGGGATTGGAGAAGAAACTTTATAGTGAAGCAACGGAATAGCATGTCTATCGACCACAGATATCATGGTCTTCCCTTCTCAATGATTAACCAGCCTTTTCCAAAAACAAATGAATAAATAATAAATATTCTGGAGACACAAAGTAAGTATTAAAGGAGAAGAACTGAAAAGTGCAACGATGCTTAAATATTTACGAGGAAAATAAGCGAATATTTTCAAATGTGGGACCATGAAAGCATCTGTAGGAAAATTTTTCAAATCTGAAATATGTCCTCATAGACAATAAACCATTATCTGTTGGAGAGAAAGAATTTTTCGAACTTGAAATATATCTTTGTAGACAACAAACCATTATCTGTGGGAGAAAACAAATTTTTCAAATTTGAAATATATCCTTATAGACATCAGACTATCAACTAAAAACATTAAAAAATATGCCCAGATATTTAGTCAAACTGGAGGCTGGAATACTGGAAGGAATGAAGTTAGCATAAATAGCAAAAAAAGATACTAAAAATGAGGGAACGAGGAATGAACAAGTAAAAAGAGTCTCAAAATATCGATTAAAACTACACTCGACGTTCTGCAAACACATGTGAGGAATTTCTGAAATCAGTCAGAAAGAGCAATTCGCTCTTACAATGTCAGGGGGAATAACATAAAACGTTAATAAAGCTTGAATTTCTTCGTGAAAAAAAGCACTAAAATCTAGTTAGAACTCAGTACAAGTCAGTAATAAACTAACAGGCATAATCGGTAACTTAGGTGTTAAGTCCTGATACAGAATTTAAATTCATATGATTGTTATGTGTTGCCACCATTGTCAAAGGATATTTGATATAAACTGTATTCGATCTCTAGAAATTATTGATATTTAAAGGTAACAGAGACCAAAACAAAATATTTCTTGATGAACTTTGACTGTTTGGTTCCTGGGAGGCTGATGATATATGTGAATATTAACATATAATTGTTATCCTTATTCTTTTATGCTGGCTTTGAGGAATACTAACAAAAATAATATACAAATCTTCAAAAGTAACAATATGAAGATGATGGAGAAAGTGAGATCAAAATACATGATGTGGTGATCATCTAACATTAACATTCTGATTCAAATTTAGGACAGCATAAAAACGCTTGAATAGTTGAGAGGAATAGATTGCCTTACAAGAACTGCGCTCCCTGAGAGAATCCAACTGCATGGTAGCCATCTTGCAACTCCGGATCCGCAGCGATTTCTTGGCAAATTTGCTCGACTTGATTGTTTACGTTCCCGATGAACCCGTGAACAATGTCCTAAGGAAAGTCCCAAAGTGTTTGCGTTAACTTTGAACAGGTAAAGCCTTCATCCCAACCCCTTTTTGGCTGAAAGTTGCCAGATATCCATCCAATTTCTACTTTCAAAACTTTTTAGACAGTCTGAACCTTGTTACTGCTATTTTGTTTATTCTGGAAAGTTACATGTCATGCATTCGACCAAAAATTTAATTTATTTCAGGCTTTCCGAAGTTTCAGTTTAGCCACCAATCTCCCAGGTCTCATACTGGAATAGACTCCCTCGTTCCCTAACATTGTTAAAGTAAACAAGAAAACTTCCGAGCAGAACATTCATTTCACCATAACATACTAACAAAATCACTGAATATATTAATTCTAGAATCCATATAGAAGCTAAACGAGACTTCCAGATAATAAAGCAGAAACAAAGCTTTCAAGTGAGTTTAAAACGAATTTCTCCAGCGACACGTCCCTAGTTTTCTCCTCTCACTTTGTCTGGAAGCTGGGTCTGTTCTGTTCCATCCGTGCTATATTGATCTTTTTGTCCTTTCATCATTATCATTAATATCAACATTGTTACAATTTATACTTACAACTGTCTTTTTTGTCCTTTATTATTATTATTATTATTATTATTATTATTATTATTATTATTATTATTATTATTATTATTATTATTATTATTATTATTATTATTATTGTTGTGTAGCTTGACCAAAACCCACAGCGCTAACAATTGGAGCCAGACAAATTAAAAGAAGTTGGACAGCTAGTATTCTTCAAGGAAAAGTAATGTAGTTTCCACAACGATCAGGATCCATGAAATAGCCTGTATGGATAACTCACCTCCATGAAGTTCGCTCCCACGACGACTGACTTCACATAAATGTCTGGGACGTTTTTCTTGACCAGTCTCTTAATGTGACCCATGCTGAAGTAAGAGGTGCCATAGTCACCTGGGGTAATAAAGATGTTGGGTAAGATTCTGTGGAATTATAAACAATTAATAATATTGTTAAAGGAATCTTAATGTGACTCATGCTGAGGTAGGAGCTGCCATAGTCAACTGGGGTAATAAAGATGTTGGGAAAGATTCTGTAGATAAATTAACAATTAATAAGATTGTTAAAGGAATCTTAACGAGGCCCATGTTAGTGGTGTCATAATCACCTAAGGTAATGAGGATATTGGATAAGATTCTGTAGAATTATAAGCAATTAATAATATTGATTAATAATATTGTTAAAGGAATCTTAATGCAACCCTTTTTAAAGTTAGTGGTGTTATATTCACCTGAGGTGAATATATAAAGACATTGGATAGAATCTTATAGATACATAAGTAATGGAAGCTAGTGAACGTGATAAGCATGACTCTTAAATTTATAAGCAGAGATATTTGGTAAGATTCTATAGATTCTTACCTGAATTGGTAAAGACATTTGGTAAGATTCTATAGATTCTTATCTGAATTGATAAAGACATTTGGTAAGATTCAATAGATTCTTACCTGAATTGGCAAAGATATTTGGTAAGATTCTATAGATTCTTATCTGAATTGATAAAGACATTTGGTAAGATTCTGTAGAATCTTACCTGAATTGATGAAGATATTTGGTAAGATTCTATAGATTCTTACCTGAATTGATAAAGACATTTGGTAAGATTTTGTAGATTCTTACCTGAATTGATAAAGATATTTGGTAAGATGCTATAGATTCTTATCCGAATTGATAAAGACATTTGGTAAGATTCTGTAGATTCTTACCTGAATTGATAAAGATATTTGGTAAGATTCTATAGATTCTTATCTGAATTGATAAAGATATTTGGTAAGATTGTATAGATTCTTATCTGAATTGATAAAGATATTTGGTAAGATTCTATAGACTCTTACCTGAATTGATAAAGTTATTTGGTAAGATTGTATAGATTCTTTCCTGAATTGGTAAAGATTTTTGGTAAGATTCTATAGATTCTTATCTGAATTGATAAAGATATTTGGTAAGATTCTATAGATTCTTACCTGAATTGATAAAGATATTTGGTAAGATTCTATAGAATATAGATTCTTATCTGAATTGATAAAGATATTTGGTAAGATTCTATAGATTCTTATCTGAATTTATAAAGATATGTGGTAAGATTCTATAGACTCTTACCTGAATTGATAAAGATATTGGTAAGATTGTATATATTCTTACCTGAATTGATAAAGATATTTGGTAAGATTCTATAGATACATGAGAAGATAGTCAAGGAAGTATTTGTGCTAACCGTGGATATGATATAGCATTTCTTATAGTAAGTGTACACTATTAAGCAAGGCTAAATCTTTATAGACATGAGATATATTTCAGTTTTTTACCCTGATTAGGATATAGTATCCCAAAAACCTGTCTGTATTTCATGATATTCCACAAAATTCGTTAAAGAATTATACGTTTTGCTCATTCTTTCATGAAGTAATACCATACAATATTTAAAACAAACAAATAATTCTAAAGATATGTTTGAAGTTCAGTCGAGAACCGTCATTTAGATATAAAAATATAAAGATTCTAATCCGCCTCAAGTCATACCTGTCGATGTACAACTGCATATATATATATATATATATATATATATATATATATATATATATATATATATATATATATATATATATATATATATATATATATATATATATATATATATATATATATATATATATAAATATATATATATATATATATATATATATATATATATATATATATATATATATATATATACAGTATATATATATATATATATATATATATATATATATATATATATATATATATATATATATATATATATATATATATATATATGTACATATATATATATATATATATATATATATATATATATATATATATATATATATATATATACAGTATATATATATGTGTTGCATTGTATTCCTTTTTCTATACATATTTTTAGACCTATTGTTCATGCACAGTTATATATGAACTGAATGATACATTTCAACCCTTAATGATGGCTGTGCCCCAAAAACACTTGTTTGTCTTTTATTTTCATGACAAAATAATAGGGCTTTTTCCACTGGCAACTTATTACAAGGGCTTTTTTTATGTGCATAATCCATTGTTAATGGGTAGTGTTTTATGAAAGAAGAAGAACAACAAAAATCTATACCAAGGTTAAATTTTCTATTCCAGTTGTACGCTTTGATAACGACGGCAGGGTCGAATGATATTGACATTAATGCCACTCTGTAGGCAGAGAAAACAGAGTTGATTTCATTTACGTTTGCACTACTCTTATTTTTCTCTGAGGAATAACTTTTGCATTCTTATTGCAATATTTAAAGAGGAGAAAAAGACTAAATGTTTTAAATTAACTATATAGATATGAAGCCCGAGGCTTGAGAGAGAGAGAGAGAGAGAGAGAGAGAGAGAGAGAGAGAGAGAGAGAGAGAGAGAGAGAGAGAGAGAGAGAGAGAGAGAGAGAGAGTTTTCTCAAGAAAACTGTGAACCATTTTATGGCCGAGGTTAATGTTGCCATCAAACTTGACGAAAATATAAGAGAGAGAGAGAGAGAGAGAGAGAGAGAGAGAGAGAGAGAGAGAGAGAGAGAGAGTACCACGTAGTTCCCTTACAAAAAAAATATTAATATTATTGCTGCTGTGTTTGACATTTCAGTCGCTCCCGCAAAAGGAAGAAATGGGAGTACTGTTTTCGTCAGGTGAAATATTTCGGGGTAATGGAAAATCCGTCGCAACGCAATTTGTCAAAAAGAGGTCAAAGAAAGAAAATGGCGTTTCCGAGGTCAGACGGATAAATGGACTGGACGTAAGGATAAAACATGAATGCGGGTTCCGCGCCCTTGTCGATTCCAGTTACATGAAAAAATTCATAAAAGGATAAGGAAAGAGGAGTAGGCTAGGACTCTTAAAGGAGTGATAAACATGCCTCTTGAAGAACAGAAAGCTATACGAAAACAAGTAAAAAATGCGTCGAAGTTTCTTCGGCGCAAACGAGTTTTCTGTACATTCGCGGCCCATGAACTCAGCCACGTTCCGGTGGTGGCCTGTGTTGTTGGTGCCCACGGCGGTGCCAGAAGTACGATTATAGCTAACTTTAACCTTAAATAAAATAAAAACTACTGAGTCTAAATTGTTGCAATCTGGTATGTTTGATGATTGGGAGGTGGATGATCAACATACCAATTTGCAGCCCTCTAGCCGCAGTAGTTTTGAAGCTCTGAGGGCGGACAGAATAAAGTGCGGACGGACAAACAAAGCCTACACAAGAGTTTTATTTTACAGAAAACTAAAAGCTGAAAAAGACCTCTACAGCTTTCTGAAGTTTCTGAGTATGAACGCAGAGGCGTAACCTGATCAGAAATAATAAGTATATTTCTTTTTCATCATTCTACTCAACAATGCTCCGTTTCTCAAACCAATGCTGAGTTTGTTCAGAGATTTTATTTAGCATTTTGTAAAACTTTTGTTATTAAAAGTTACTTTGGCAGGAGGAAAGAAACTACTAATACCTTAGCTGAGAGCGACCGGGAAGATAATAAAGATTCGTCTGAGTTTCTTTGTTTATTCTGGGTTAATCTTCTTACCGCTTCTCCATTCGTTCCGTTGCCATAGGTCTTTTTATTTCTTTTATTGATTTTTGTCTAATCGTATTGCTTTTGTCAAAAAACAAATTGAATGCAAAAACATAACTCAGGATGAAAGACACGTTATTGCGAAAGCGTCACACACTTTCACACATGCTTTTTAGCTCCACTGATTCTTTATTCATCTACACGATTGAAAATATCCTAAGCATTTACGTCATCAAATCCATAGGATGGAAGAAATTATAAAACACTCTTTTATGGGATTTTCGAATGGAAGGAGGCATGCCAAATGACGATGAATGGAAAGCAGATAACTTACGTAGAAAAAAATGAATTTTGCTTTTATTTCATACTTGCCAATTCAAGAAAAGACAATTAAATAAGTTCGCAGATATCATTAGTCCTGGCTCTCCAACGCGATCGCTTTATTTCTTAATGTCTGTTTTATTGATTAATAGATTTCGTTGTAGCCTGGTCAATAAATACCATATTTCATGGAGCGTATGACCTTAATTACGAATTATTAGGATGAATAATTCATTTCACTCCGTAATCCCTGACCTTTAATTCCATAATTCTGGATGCCTGTTCCCTTAATCTCGGAATTTAAGGTGCTTTTCACTTCACACTCCTCATAACAGGGTGTTCAGCCCCTTAGTCGCTATATTTCAATGCTCCAACGCTATTATGTGCGTGTGTGTGTGTGTGTGTGTGTGTGTACAGTAAACACACACAAACATTATATATATATATATATATATATATATATATATATATATATATATATATATATATATATATATATATATATATATATATATATATATATATATATATATATGCATATACATGTGTGTATATATATACATACATATATGAACGTATATATATATATATATATATATATATATATATATATATATATATATATATATATATATATATATATATAATATATATATATATATATATATATATATATATATATATATATAAATATATATATATATATATATATACATATACATATATATATATATATATATATATATATATATATATATATATATATATATATATATATATATATATATATATATATATTTGTGTGTATGTGTGTGTGTGTGAGACCATCTCTAGCCATTTTTTTCTTTTGCAGTCTAAGACCTCATCAAGAACTTTAGATCCAATTAAATTCTGCAACTTCAGCCTCCACGCAGTTCATCTTCGAAATGGCTAACGTGGCGCCAGCGAGAGGACTTCATAAATCGAAGAATCGGTCTCTCACTTGGATGCAGTTTGACTCAAAACAGATTCTCTATTTACTCTCATCGTTTCCTGAACGAACCCTCATCCGACATTTCAGTTTTGTTACGCTGAGCAAGCGGAAAAGTTTTCGGCAAATCTGAACTAAGTATGTATAAATTCCTTTTTTTTTTTTTTATCTTGGTACATTTTACCTTTTAGTTTATTTTTTATCATTCACTACTTGTTTGTATTTTTTTTTTATTGTGATTCTCTGTTTGCTAGTTATTTGTTATCACTGGGTGCTGTAAGACTCAGCAAACGAATGATGATCTCAGGTTCATCGCAGTCATTTTTATCTGAATCACTGATTTTGAACTTTGAAACTTTTGCTCTCGAAATGTTATGGCGATTATGACGAGGCTTTAATGATAACGTTTTATGTTTTTTTTTTTTTTTAGTAAAAGCTGTATATTTTCTTATTAGTTGAAACATTTTAGTTATATTACACAAAGAGAGATAAAAAGTTAAAGACGTGGGAAGCTACAGACATAAAGAAAGGAAGCTAGAATTCATACGAGGGAAGCTAAATTTGATTACAGGGAAGACTTTTAGACACTGATTTTTCCAGACTGATAAATGGACGAAATAGACTGATCGCAGATTGAAAAGAACACTATGATGAGGAGACATTTACTACGTCTTTTATCATGATATTTGTTCAGTGCAATTAGTAAGGAACTCAACCAATAGTTTAGAAATAAATAAAAAGATCAGATTCAGAGAAAGAGCTTTAATCCACGTTAGTCATTTGGCCCATCAAGAAAAGAGTGGCGCACTAGGTATTTCACCAGCCCCTTCAGACTAAAAAGATTTCAGGCTGTATAGCTGAAGCTCTGAAAGAATCTTTTTTTTATTTTCTTAAAGGAAAAGAATTCGGTGCCTACAGGGATCGGTTTCCGTCCGAAAAGTTTTTGCGCCCGAAGAGACCATTTAATTAATGTAGCCTTGTTGGGAACAGTTATCGTTATCTTGGGAGTTTTCCCTTTCTCTCCCTACCTCCTCGTTAGTGGTGTTTTCCTCAGTTGCCTTTAAACGGAGAAACTAGAGAGAGAGAAAGAGAGAGTTTGGCCAGCCATTTCCAGTCTCTTTCCAAAGCAAGAAGTGACTTCTTCCTTTCTTTTCCCAGTAGTAGGTTAGAGCCGTCAGTGCACCTCAAATGGCGCAATGTAGGCATTACTAAACGGTGTCTGCAGCGTTCCTTCGGCCAATAACTGCAACCTCTTTTTGACCGTTTACTTTACCTCCAGTCTTGCTGCCCAACTTCTCCAACCATCACTTCTTGGTGCGGTCACAGGGGGTTTTCTCCCGGTTCCACTCTTAGATCTTTGCAATTCATCTCGATTTCTAGACCTCTTTACCTCGCTGTCCAATTGTTCCAGCTCCCTCTTCTTCCTCCCCCCCCCCCCCAACCCCCGTGTCTTGAAGGGTTGAATGACCGAAAGTGCCCCAGTGCTTGGCTTGACAGCCTAATTTCAAAAAGATCTCTCTCTCTCTCTCTCTCTCTCTCTCTCTCTCTCTCTCTCTCCTGCAAAAAACTTTCACTGCATGTTTATATGAAGAATGGAGGTTCCACCAGATAAGACGCGTATAAAGAAAAAGTGGGGTGCGGGGGTTGGGAGGGAGGCGGCGATTGTTGTTGTGATGCTGGTGGTGGTAGGAGTGTTTATGTGTGTGGTGGGGGGGGGGGGAGGGGGAGAGGAGGAAAGGGGTTGGTGGAGAAGAAGGCCAATATCTTCATACCTCGAGTGTAAAAGACAACACCTGGGGAGCTCCCAGCTACTCTCACGCTTGTAGACACTTTATATAAAAGGTCTTTCGTTTGAATAAAAAAGAAGAGGCTGCCTTCCCGGAATTTATAACAGAGCATAACTGTCAAGGGATAGGCCTACGAATATGCTTACTAGAGCTTTCGACTGAGGAAAAGTAAGGCGTTTCCTATTTAGAAACCTCTAATTAAAACTATAACTGTAAAGGGATAAACTTCATAATATTGTAAAATTGGCTTTTAAACAAAATAAATTAAATATTTCTTTCCAAAATGCTGTGGAGGACTCTCGAAACATATTCATAAATAAACAAATGAATAAATAAATGAGTAAATATATATACATATATATATATACAGTATATATATATAAGTAAAGAATTAAATAAAAACACATAAGTTAATTAATTAACAAATTCATGAGGTCTGTTGATTGAGAAAACTAAAACATTTTCGTTACTGATACTGCAAAGGAAAAATGGGATTACCTCTAAAATAAAAGGTCCTATATTTTACGATGCTTTGCAGTTAAGAAAAATTTTTTTACATTTTCTCCAAAATAAATAACGAAAAATTGGCCGTGGATATTAATACGTTTTTACAGCTTACTTATAACGTCTTTCGATCGGGAACAAAAATTCCCTTTTTGAAATGTATAACGGAGAACGTATCCGTGATGGAAAAACCTCAGAATATATTTATGTTGCCTTTCAACTCAGAAAATGGGTTTTTTCCTCATAGAATTTACAACAGAGGTATAGCTGTGAAGAACTAGGCCTCTGAATATGTTTAGAATAACCTTGACCTAAGAAAAATGAAAGAGCTTTTCTTTTTAGAGTTTTAGTAAAAATAAATAATTACACATAAGCAAAAGGAAAAACGGTTTTCAAGGCATTCATAAGCAAAGCGAAAACTATTCTGATTATCCGAAAGCCGATCTTTTCCACAGATTTAATGCAATTCATGATGTTCAAGCCTGAATGAGAATCAATTTTCTCTCCCAAGGAAGGTAAAGACTAGAATTCTCATCGGTTCAAAGAAAGAAATTCTATTTCTATTTCTATTTCTTCTCCTTTGATGTGACTTCAGAATTACTACACAGAAATGTGTAGGTGGTGGGAGAGAAATTTAGCGTTAGTGAGCATGCGTGGGTAAGAGAAATTGTGTGTTTTATTGCGTTCATTACTAAGTTCATGACTTTGCCTTGCAAGGAAAGAAGCTCCTTTGAATATGTAAAGAGCGACCTTCAGGCGCTCTTTGATGTGATCATTATACTACAAAGTGATTAAGTTTGAAGCAAGAGACAAATAACGTAGTTTTTCGTCTGAGGTGGCGTCCGGTATTTTTCATTTCGATACATACATACATACACTCACACACACATATATACATATGTGTTTATGTGTTTCTGTGTGTATGTGTGCGCAAAATTAAAAGGTTCATAACAACAAAACTACCCTAAAAAAAAAACATATTTCGTGTGGCACTCCTTCAACCCTGATCACTGGTACATGTGGAAAAAAAAAGCAACTCGACTATATGAATAAAATTTGCAAGTGTGAAATAACTGCTACGATATTTTTAAGAGATGGTGATTAATTATCTTATCTTCATGACAGAAGGGGCAAAGATATCGTACTTCTTTGCTTGTGATTAGTTCGTAAATTGGTTACCACTCTAAAGGGCAGATTCACTGAAACACTTGCTTGAGAATAGGCCTTAAGAAAAAATCATCCTTGTAGGTGGATGTCCATTTGCACCCTTGCAGATTCATGTGCTTAGTTTGACAAATGAGAACTCAGAATCTTCCTGCCGTTTAGGTTATGGCCACTGTTCCTCATGTGTACGAAACATTAGGGCACTTTCTTAAAACTAAAATCGTCTCTTGTTTTATTTAGGTATTCATTAACTGGCGAACTGCCGATATTTTAAAGATAAGGATAAGGATATGGATAAAGTATTCAATAATTGCGTTTGTTTTCGGTGTAAGGGAGATACGTTCCGATAGTCAAGTCTACATTTGTTATTTCTACTTTGGTAGAATTTTGATTGGTTTGTTAATAGCTTTTCCAATACAAAAGGAAGAGAATAACTGAGTCAGACATTGATGCATAATTTTGATATATATATATATATATATATATATATATATA
>NC_089758.1:17681733-17689233 GCF_040412425.1 Macrobrachium rosenbergii
TCCTGCCTTCCTCTTCTGGATAGGACACTCCCCTTCAAGGATGCCCCCAAAGAACTGGCCTCCCTAAGGAGCCTTTGGCCATCACCCCGCTTCCCCAGCCTGGCAAAATACCTGTCTTCCTCCGAGGAAGCAGCCTCTGGGTCGGACCCTTCCCTTCAATGGTGCCTCAAGAGACTGGCGAGCCTTGGAGGCTTTTGGGTCTCACTCTTGAAGTTTTTGGACCCCTCTCCAGGCCCGCATCCCCAGCCTGGCAGGATACCTGCATTCCTCCAAGGAAGTAGCCTATGGGTCAGACCCTTCCCTTCAAGGCTGCCCTCAAGAGACTAGAGAGCCTTTGGGGCTTTTGGGCCTCATCCTTTGAAGTTTATCGGACCCTCTCCGGGCCCACTTCCCCAGCCTGGCAGGATACCTGTCTTCCTCCGAAGAAGCAGCCTCTGGGTTGTACCCTTACCTTCAAGGGTGTCCTCGAGGGACAAGCCTTTGGGGCTTTTGGGTCTCATCCCTGAGTTTTCCAGGCCCTCTCCAGGCCCACTTCCCCAGCCTGGAAGGATACCTGCCTTCCTCCAAGGAAGCAGCCTCTGGGTCAGACCCTTACCTTCAAGGTTGTCCTCAAGAGACTGGCTACCCATATGGACTTTTGGGCCTCATCCTTGAAGTTTTTTGGGCCCTCTCCAGGGCCGCTTCCCCAGCCTGGCAGGATACCTACTTTCCTCCAAGGAAGCAGCCTCTGGTTCAGACCTTTCCTTTCAAGGTCGCCCTCAAGAGACTAGTGAGCCTTTGGGACTTTTGGGCCCCATCCTTGAAGTTTTTCAAGCCCTCTCCAGGCCCACTTCCCCAGCCTGACAGGATACCTACCTTCCTCCAAGGAAGCAGCCTCTGGGTCAGACCCTTCCCTTCAAGGCTGCCCTCAAGAGACTGGCAAGCCTCTGGGGCTTTGAGGCCTCATCCCTGAAGTTTTTTGGGCCCTCTCCAGGCCTGCTTCCCCAGTCTGGCAGGATACCTGCCTTCCTCCGAGGAAGCAGCCTCTGGGTCAGACCTGCCCTTTCAATGCAGCCCTCAAGAGACTGGCGATCCTTGGGGACTTTTGGGCCTCATCCTTGAAGTTTTTCAGGCCCTCTCCAGGCCTGCTTCCCCAGCCTGGCAGGATACCTGCCTTCCTCCGAGGAAGCAGCCTCTGGGCCAGACCCTTCCCTTCAAGGCTGCCCTCAAGAGACTGGCCAGCCTTTGGGGCTTTTAGGCCTCATCCTTGAAGTTTATCGGGCCCTCTCCAGGCCCGCTTCCCCAGCTTGGCAGGATACCTGCCTTCCTCCGAGGCAGCAGCCTCTGGGTGGGACACTTCCCTTAAAGAGACTGGCGAGCCTTTGGGGCTTTTAGGCCTCATCCTTGAAGTTTATCAGGCCCTCTCCAGGCCCGCTTCCCCAGAATGGCAGGATACCTGCCTTCCTCCGAGGAAGCAGCCTCTGGGTCGGACCCTTCCCTTCAAGGCTGCCCTCAAGAGACTGGCGAGTCTTTGGGGCTTTTGGGCCTCATCCTTGAAGTTTATTGGGCCCTCTCCAGGCCCGCTTCCCAAGCCTGGCAGGATAACTGCCTTCCTCCGAGGAAGCAGCCTCTGGGTCGGACCCTTCCCTTCAAGGCTGCCCTCAAGAGACTGGCCAGCCTTTGGGGCTTTTGGGCCTCATCCTTGAAGTTTATCGGGCCCTCTCCAGGCCCGCTTCCCCAGAATGGCAGGATACCTGCCTTCCTCCGAGGAAGCAGCCTCTGGGTCGGACCCTTCCCTTCAAGGCTGCCCTCAAGAGACTGGCGAGCCTTTGGGGCTTTTGGGCCTCATCCTTGAAGTTTTTTGGGCCCTCTCTAGGCCTGCTTCCCCAGAATGGCAGGATACCTGCCTTCCTCTGAGGAAGCAGCCTCTGGGTCGGACCCTTCCCTTCAAGGCTGTCCTCAAGAGACTGGCGAGCCTTTGGGGCTTTTGGGCCTCACCCTTGAAGTTTATCGGGCCCTCTCCAGGCCCGCTTCCCCAGCCTGGCAGGATACCTGCCTTCCTCCGAGGAAGCAGCCTCTGGGTCGGACCCTTCCCTTCAAGGCTGCCCTCAAGAGACTGGTGAGCCTTTGGGGCTTTTGGGTCTCATCCTTGAAGTTATTCGGGCCTCTCCAGGCCTGCTTCCCCAGAATGGCAGGATACCTGCCTTCCTTCAAGGAAGCAGCCTCTGGGTCGGACCCTTCCCTTCAAGGCTGCCCTCAAGAGACTGGCGAGCCTTTGGGGCTTTTGGGCCTCATCTTTGAAGTTTATCGGGCCCTCTCCAGGCCCGCTTCCCCAGCCTGGCAGGATACCTGCCTTCCTCCGAGGAAGCAGCCTCTGGGTCAGACCCTTCCCTTCAAGGCTGCCCTCAAGAGACTGGCGAGCCTTTGGGGCTTTTAGGCCTCATCCTTGAAGTTTATCGGGCCCTCTCCAGGCCCGCTTCCCCAGCCTGGCAGGATGCCTGCCTTCCTCCAAGGAAGCAGCCTCTGGGTCGGACCCTTCCCTTCAAGGCTGCCCTCAAGAGACTGGCGAGTCTTTGGGGCTTTTGGGCCTCATCCTTGAAGTTTATCGGGCCCTCTCCAGGCCCGCTTCCCCAGCCTGGCAGGATACCTGCCTTCCTCCAAGGATGCAGCCTCTGGGTCGGACCCTTCCCTTCAAGGCTGCCCTCAAGAGACTGGCGAGCCTTTGGGGCTTTTAGGCCTCATCCTTGAAGTTTATCGGGCCCTCTCCAGGCCCGCTTCCCCAGTCTGGCAGGATACCTGACTTCCTCTGAGGAAGCAGCCTCTGGGTCGGACCCTTCCCTTCAAGGCTGCCCTCAAGAGACTGGCGAGCCTTTGGGGCTTTGGGCCTCATCCTTGAAGTTTATCGGGCCCTCTCAGGCCCGCTTCCCCAGCCTGGCAGGATACCTGTCTTCCTCCGAGGAAGCAGCCTCTGGTCGGACCCTTCCCTTCAAGGCTGCCCTCAAGAGACTGGCGAGCCTTTGGGGCTTTTAGGCCTCATCCTTGAAGTTTATCGGGCCCTCTCCAGGCCTGCTTCCCCAGCTTGGTAGGATACCTGCCTTCCTCCGGGGAAGCAGCCTCTGGGTCGGACCCTTCCCTTCAAGGCTGCCCTCAAGAGACTGGCGAGCCTTTGGGGCTTTTGGGCCTCATCCTTGAAGTTTATCGGGCCCTCTCCAGGCCCGCTTCCCCAGCCTGGCAGGATACCTGCCTTCCTTCAAGGAAGCAGCCTCTGGGTCGGACCCTTCCCTTCAAGGCTGCCCTCAAGAGACTGGCGAGCCTTTGGGGCTTTTAGGCCTCATCCTTGAAGTTTATCGGGCCGTCTCCAGGCCCGCTTCCCCAGAATGGCAGGATACCTGCCTTCCTCTGAGGAAGCAGCCTCTGGGTCGGACCCTTCCCTTCAAGGCTGCCCTCAAGAGACTGGCGAGCCTTTGGGGCTTTTGGGCCTCATCCTTGAAGTTTATCGGGCCCTCTCCAGGCCCGCTTCCCCAGCCTGGCAGGATACCTGCCTTCCTCCGAGGAAGCAGCCTCTGGGTCGGACCCTTCCCTTCAAGGCTGCCCTCAAGAGACTGGGGAGCCTTTGGGGCTTTTAGGCCTCATCCTTGAAGTTTATCGGGCCCTCTCCAGGCCCGCTTCCCCAGCTTGGCAGGATACCTGCCTTCCTCCGAGGAAGCAGCCTCTGGGTCAGACCCTTCCCTTCAAGGCTGCCCTCAAGAGACTGGCGAGCCTTTGGGGCTTTTGAGCCTCATCCTTGAAGTTTATCGGGCCCTCTCCAGGCCCGCTTCCCCAGCCTGGCAGGATACCTGCCTTCCTCCGAGGAAGCTGCCTCTGGGTCGGACCCTTCCCTTCAAGGCTGCCCTCAAGAGACTGGCGAGCCTTTGGGGCTTTTGAGCCTCACCCTTGAAGTTTATCAGGCCCTCTCCAGGCCCACTTCCCCAGCCTGGCAGGATACCTGCCTTCCTCCGAGGAAGCAGCCTCTGGGTCGGACCCTTCCATTCAAGGGTGTTCTCGAGGGACAAGCTAGCCTTCTGGGCCTCTGGGCCTCACCCTCGTCCTAAGTGGAGGGCATGCGTAGGCAGCCTTTGTACTCCGTCCAGGGGATGGCCTTCTTCTTGTTTTCTCGTCCTCTTCTTAATTTTCATTTCCATCGTTTGGGTGCAGTTTTCTTCAGGAAGAGCTGTTTTTGCTTCTTTATCTTCTTTTCAACGGTCCGCGTTGATATCCAAGTCCCTTCACCATTCTCTTTGGTTTCTCTTACCCAACTTTTCAAATATGACACTTGCTCTCACTGACAGCTTCAAGGCGATTTGAAGCATCTCGGAGATTATTCTTAGAGACTTTGTAGTTCGGCGCATCCGCCAATGGTACTACCCTCGTCCTTCCAGGATCCGGAGACTGAACGATTCCAAGATGTTTTCAAGGAAAATCCAGAAGGTTTTCATCTCGGGGAGGACAAGATCCGCTTGGAAATTATTGTTATCATTACTATATGTATATATATAAAGAGAGAGAGAGAGAGAGAGAGAGAGAGAGAGAGAGAGAGAGAGAGAGAGAGAGAGAGAGAGGGTCTTAAAACCATTATTTTCATAAGACAGGTCATAATTGCAATTTTGATTTAATTGAACATTTTGAAAGTCAGTGAAAGGAGTCTTTCTTTTACAATTTTATTAAATACTTTTCCTTGGATTTACAATAAAAAACCTTAACAAAATATCATGAATATTTACATATGAAACTAAACACAAGTAATGAATGGAGACCTTTGAGTAAATAACATCAGCGTTCCTTCGGCAAACTTAAGTGAGTCTTCCTGTCCGACATCATCAGAGATTCACTCCAATTCCCTTTCCGTCTGATTGAAGCCTGCTGTCACCTCGTGCCAGCGCGTCAGAAATGAAAGCTTCTTCCGTAGTCCGTCGCTGGCTTTTTCCAGGTGCTCCTTCCTCATCTGGAGGTCTTCCAAGTCCCGTTGCAGCGTCTCATTCTTTGCCTGCAGATTCCGCAGCTGCCGCTCCAAAGCATTCTTCTTCTCGTCCGTGCTGCTGGCCCGCCTCGCAATCTCCTCCAGTCGACGGTTTCTCATTCAGTAAATTATCCTGCTGACCCAGTCTCATGTCCTTCTCCTGTGGCTGACGCTAGAGGGAGCCATTTTCTCTCGACAGCTTCCCAGCTTGTTCCTGCATTTCTCAAACTTGGAGCTGGAGGTCTTCCTTCTCAGTCTTGCAACAGATGAGTGCGCATCCAGGTCTTGGGTTCGTTTCGTCATCCATTATGTGTCGTGTTACAGCGATAACCGGTCCAGCAACAGCAACTAGCAAGAGGCTCTTGATTCCACAGACGGTTTCAGCTTATATTCACCTCCCTCTCGTGTTTTTCTCTGTGTTTTTCAGAATTTCAAAAAACTATCTCGAGAAAAATTCAAAATTTTTCTTAAATTTACGCATCACCACATTCATAAATGTGACAAGCAACCGAGGAGACTCATCATTATCATCTTCACATCATTAACTTAACCTTAATCCCGACCATCTTCATCGCTTGCATATCACCTGCCTCATACCCATTATTGTACCAAAGCTATCTCTCTCTCTCTCTCTCTCTCTCTCTCTCTCTCTCTCTCTCTCTCTCTCTCTCCGTGACAGGGTAAAAACTTTGGGTTATATACATAAAAGAAATAGATAGATGGATAGATATGTGTCTAATAAATATATATAATAGATAGATAGATAGATAAGCAGAAAGATAGATAGATAAATAGATAGATGGATGGATATATTAGACAGACAGTTAGATAGATACGATAGATAAATGTATAGAGATATAAGATATATATAGAGATACATATAAATGCTGTAGATAGATAGATACAGAAATATAAAATAAAATATATATATATATATATATATATATATATATATATATATATATATATATGTGTGTGTGTGTGTGTGCTTGAGAATATCGCAAAATCCACGTAAGAAGGTGAGTGAAAACCGGGACTTTGAATACGTACTTTCGTAGTTTGTTCTTCTTGAAAATGTAGAATAAACTACAAAAGTACTTGTTCAAAGTCCCGATTTTCACTCACCTTCTTACGTGGATTTTGTGATATATTAGTGTGTGTGTGTGTGTGTGTGTGTGTGTGTGTGTGTGTGTGTGTGTGTGTGTTTTTAAGGAGACTGAAAGTAGAAGTGAGAAAACATGAAAAAGTCAGTATCAAAAAAGTCAATGCCAAAGGCGATCGCTACAACAAAAGTTGAGAAACAGAAAAACTCTGCCCAAAACATACATACATACACACACACACACACACACACACACACACACACATATATATATATATATATATATATATATATATATATATATATATATATATATATATATACTGTATATATATATATATATATATATATATATATATATATATATATATATATATATATATATATATATATATATATATATATATATATATATATATATATATATATATATATGCTAGCAGATGCTCGCTATCTCCCACATTTACTAGCTTAAAGTTGTATAACAAGAGTAGTAATTACTGTAATCCTCATAATGCAGGCAGTTCATAGTTACCACATGAGGTTAATTAAAAACTTCATAAATTCTAAATGTCAAGCAAGTTATATATATATATTTATATATATATATATATATATATATATATATATATATATATATATATATATATATATATATATGAGGACGTCTTCACGACTCCAGAATCCTTTGAAGTCGTCCTCACGATCCCAGGATCCTTCGAAGCCGTCCTCAGATCCTGAAGAACTCCTGGATAAACACCTACTAGGGAGGGAGGGGGGGGTAGGGAAAGGGGAGGGGGAGATGGAAAGGAAAGGGGTAGGGGAGAGGGAAGGGGGAGGCGAGCGACACACAAAGACAAGCAGACACAGAAAGACAGCCAAGAAATTTTAATATAATATATATATATATATATATATATATATATATATATATATATATATATATATATATATATATGTTTATATGTATTTATATATATATATATATATATATATATATATATATATATATATATATATATATATATATATATATATATATATATATATATATATTCAAAAAATAATCAACACACAATCACGTGTGGAACAGAAATAAATTTCTGACTCACATCAGGATCGAACCTGGCTTGGGTGCAGTTGCTCACAGGTTCCAACTTCTTTTAAAGACTTGTCTGGCCTAGTGGGCAGCGCCCTTGCCTTTCAAATGAAAGACCTGGGTTCGATCCTGATGTGAGTCAGAAATTTATTTCTGTTCCACACGTGATTGTGTGTTGATTATTTCTATCTTATTCACTCAGAAGGGATAATTCGAATGAAATGCTGTCAATTGGGTCATTGCTGAGTCGGGTAGTTGGGGGAAAACTCGCTGGTATGCAAGCAGTTAGCTTGCCCAGGTAATTCCAACTTCTTTTAGAGACTT
>NC_089758.1:17694233-17716733 GCF_040412425.1 Macrobrachium rosenbergii
TATATATATATATAATTTATATATATAATATATATACATATATAGATTAAATGGATTCAAGTCGAAAAGGCAAAATTCAATCCCAATTTCCGTCCGATATATATATATATATATATATATATATATATATATATATATATATGTGTGTGTGTGTGTGTGTGTATGTGTGTGCACATACTGTATTTGTGTGTGCTTATAATCACTCATCCACGTGATATTACATATCAAACATCACAGGAAAGATATATGAAACACGCTTGTAGATCCTGACAGGTGTCGGCTTTATTGATAACTAAGTAGAAATGCACAAAACATATGCTGGCAGGACATTACGTACGAACATACAAACGGCTGGAAAACAAGCATTTGCACCTGACAGGTGTTTGCAGGTGGGGTCCTACGTCATTTGTGACAGGTTGAACTTTACAAATCCCTTGGGGAGAACCACTTCTCTAATCGTAGTCTTTCGAGTACTTACCTTAAAATTAAACTCCTTATGTATTACTTTTGAGATTAATGGATCAGGTTTATATATGCCGTGACTAATATTTATGGTCTAGCTAAACCATTCTATTAGAAAACTAGACAACATGATATTTCTTTCTAGTGCATTATTAGAATAAACTATAGTCTTTGCTCCTGCCCAATTGATTGTATGATTGTTAATGATTGTTTTCACTAACATGTGCAGAACTCAGCTGTTCGCCTGTACATTTCTTACACATCTTTTATCCTGTTCTCTTCTCTTGTCTAATGTTTTTTTCCAGATTATCTTATATCAATGTTATCACAAGATTTACATGGAATCTAGTATACAAATCCCTTACTATTGTCGGGGTGAGTGCTTTCTAAGTACATGTTTTGTTGCTTTGAAGTGCTATATTAACGACAAATTTTTCAAGTAGGTGGGGAATATCGTTGAAATAGTTAGATTGTAGTATAAGCAGGTATTTTGTGGTATAAGTACTATAAGATGACTGGGGTTAACTGCAAGAAATGTGTTGACTTACAGTGCTATTGAGACGACCCTAGACTCTCTTAAGATAAAGCCAGAGCTGTGACGCTGTTTTTTTTATATGTTTAAAAATTTATTCACCTTTATTTACATTTTTTTATTTTAATTAGTGTTCTTAATGTTTTTTTTATCTTATAAGTTTCTATTTTGTTAACGTAAATGGTGTATTTTGCCGCTTTTAATGCACTGTCTAATACAGTCAGGATATTTCAATTATTTGCCTATGTTCATAATCATATCTATTCCGTCATCAATGTATTCAGTGCTACATATAAGTAATTCCCATAAGAACATGGATGAGCAAAAAACAGATATTTTTTACTTTTTTCCCTATATTTGTATGCACTGTCCTGCTAGCATATATATTATGAATTTCTACCCCTTTGGATCATTCTTCTGCAGGTGACTTAGCTGGCAATAAAGCCGATACCAGTCAGGATATATATATATATATATAATATATATATATATATATATATATATATATATATATATATATATATATATATATATATACATATACATATATATATACATATACATATATATATATGTGTGTATGTGTGTTACAGGCAGATAACGAAACCAGGCATTTCACGAACTGTCTGAAATTTCAGGCAGATGGCGATATGCACCTATGGACATTTGATCCCCTAGGGGCTAGTGCTAAACACGGTGAAATACTTTTGACTCCCCAGGGGTTAGTACTAAACACGGTGGAATACTTTTGACCCCCCAGTGTAGGTGAGTCACTGCTTCTCCGTGTTCATACTAGCCACCCGGGGAGCGGGGGCGGTGATCTCGAGTCCCTAAGTGCATTTCGGTATCTGCCTGAAATTTCAGGCAGTTCGCGAAATGCCTGGTTTCGCTGCCTGCATGTAACATACAAGTAGCAATCCAAGGGGAGATACAAGTCACGTCAGCGTTTCTTCTTTATTTTTTCAAACTATGAACAAAACCTTCAACCCAGTTACGTTACAGTAGGCCTATAGTAGGACTGGATAATGCAAGGCAGTTTTGCTTGGAGCTCAAACACTCATATAAGCGTTCGCTTTACAGCAGTCACAGGAGGAACCTACCCGAAGTTAGGTAAATTTCAGGTCCTTCGGCTAATTTACATTGTTCTACAAATATTCTATTCCGCTGATATATTAACCAGTGGGTGGCTAATTCCCCAATTCAAACTGGGCCGTGAAGGCAGTTCCGCTCGTCGAGATCTATTAAGTCGTTTGTCTTCATTAGCTGTCCTGTTAAAGGTTGTTATTTGGTGCTGCCAATGATACGAAGTCTTTAGCCGGAGAACAGACAGTGCAACATACATATATACTCGTACAGTATACTGTATATGTATATGTATATGTATATATATATATATATATATATATATATATATATATATATATATATATATATAGGCCTATATATACATTTAACATGAAATTTTTATCACATTGTGATTTATATACAGTCATCAAACTGCAAATGTCGTTTTATATCCAACTCACGCTACTTCGGTTGTGTGTGTGTGTGTGTGTGTGTGTGTATGTGTATTATGCATGTATGTATGTATATATATATATATATATATATATATATATATATATATATATATATATATATATATATATATATATATATATATATATATATATATATATATATATATATATATATATATATACACACAAGCATATATATATATATATATATATATATATATATATATATATATATATACGTGTGTGTGTGTGTGTGAATGTATGTATGTATGTATGTATGTATGTATGTATGTATGTATGTATGTATGTATGTATGTATGTATTGCCATTGTCTAACCCTCGCCCTAGAAATGACTCTAATACATGAATTCAGTTCCAATCTCCACACCCTTATTCACACAGCACCGGGTAAACCGGATAGATTCCTTATCATTTGGCTCTCTCTCTCTCTCTCTCTCTCTCTCTCTCTCTCTCTCTCTCTCTCTGACTTCTGACTTTCCCCCCTCGTTCTCTGTATCCTATGATCGATACTTTCATTTGATTTTCTCTGTCCAGCTATATTCCTTTCTATGAGAATCCATATTTATCTTCTTAACATTAATTATTCCTCCATTTCTTCAGGTTATTACCCTACCTTTCCACCTCAGCAATGCAAAATGAAAGATGCAATTGTGAAAGTTGACTTCACAAAAATTATGCCAAAAACAAATGTGACAAGAAAGATTCGTTTTTAAAATTGCATTATCACTAGTCACTAAAACGGTCTGTATATTGCTTGCAAATTTGTTGTTTTCATTTATCGTGAATAATTTTCCCATTTTTAGTTTTCAGTAAAACAAAACTATTGTGCTGACTTGTCTGTTCGTCCGCACTTTATTCTGTCTGCACTTTTTCTGTCCGTACTTTTCTGTCAGCCCTCAGACCTTAAAAACTACTGAGGCTAGAGGGCTGCAAATTGGTATGTTGATCATCCACCCTCCAGTCATCAAACATACTAAATTGCAGCCCTCTAGCCTTAGAAGTTTTTATTTTATTTAAGGTTAAGGTTAGCCATTGATCGTGCGTCCGGCACCTCTAGAAGTGCCAGCAACACAGGCCAAGTCCAACTCCGGAGGCGTCGCCGACGCATCTTCACTTGGCCGCATCTTGGGAGCAACTGAGCGCTGCCAGTGGCTGAGAGTTTCATACAGCAATATACGCTGTACAGAAAACTCGATTGTGCCGAAGAAACTTCGACGCATTTTTTACTTGTTTAATCTTTTGTGACTGCAAGCAGAAAATCCTTCTGATTTTAGTTCTTATTTTGCTATGAGTATATTCACTTTGCTTTGTCCGTCTTTCTTGGTCACAATCGTAACTAGTGCCCACGAAATAAAGTGAAATTTCAGTTATAAATTTGAGATAACTTCGATATATATATATATATATATATATATATATATATATATATATATATATATATATATATATATATATATAATGTATGCTTTTCACGGCTCGCCACAAGGTACACTGAAAATGCATAACAATAAATTACACTGCTGTACTCGGTACTTGGATTTTAATGTTCTCCACCTTGTTTCGAACCAACATATTTGATATATATATATATATATATATATATATATATATATATATATATATATATATATATATATATTTTTTTTTTTTTTTTTTTTTTTTTTTTTTTTTTTTTTTCTTTTTTTTTAAGGTTCTTACCTGGTCTACTTACTGTATTCCTTGTTCAGGGGTCCAATCCGGGGTCTAGCTCGTGAACAGGGGGACTTACTAATACACCTTGATATTCGGACTGCAATTTCTAGGTCAGGTAGGGAACTAAACAGAAAAACAGTTGGGCTGAAGGCCTTACTTCAACAAGGGGCTTTTGTAGATAAACCCTTAGCTTTACTTTAAATGGAATATATTTACAATTAAACACGTCATTCAGAAGACTGGGGAATGATAGGCAGATACAACAGGGGCTGCCACGTGGTTAGTTATGCTATCACTGTTCAAAAATTGAATAGTCAATGATTAATCCTCTTGAAAGGGATACTGAAGAACTGATTGCAGTGGCCTTTTCACTGCAAGAAGCACAAGACAAGACGATGTTTCCACAGCCGATGTACCGTCTGCAATTTGGTAATGCCAGCCGTTACACAAGGATAATTATAACAATCTCTGGCGAATCGAGGGTTGCACTGAAAATGCCAAGATAACTCGATTCTGGTACGATACACTTGCATTAAAATTCACCCTGAGCTAAGTGAGTCAGGTCTTTGTGATAACTCGCACTTCAGAGAAGAAAATGAGAGAGCAGTGGAAGATTAAAGAAACGTGACTGTTGACAGAACCTCGAATCAGAGCGTTACCTTATAACGGAGCGATGGAGGGGCCTCGTCGAATTTCACCAGCTCTGCAGGGATGAGTTTAATGGGAAAATGCACAGGTAATGTGATTGGGTGGTCGAAAAGGTGGCCACGTGTGGGGGCTAGCTCAATAACAGCATGCAAGGGGATGTGGGTCGGTCTGCTGCCAGAATGTTTATGAGCCCGACAACCACTGTTTCTCACCTTATATGACCTCGGGGGCTTATTTTCTTGCTCCTTCCAGAAGTCACTGGGATCACAAGATGGCGGTTCGGTCACCTCGTGTTCTATGTTGGAATCTTCCCCAAATCCTGGTGACTTCCGGCAACCCATGTTCGCCAGTTTTTTATGGGGAACTCAACCTTTCTGGCGGATTTTCGGCAGGCTTCATCTCCATTTTCCTTTTATCTGAAAAGAGGTAATTCAAGCAGTCACCAGGTCTTTAGGAAAGATAAACAGATGCACCAGAAGGGGTGCATGGAGAGAAATTTACATAGGGGCTGAGTTACTCATGCCCTTCCTCAGTTAGGTATCATTACGAAATTACGTTACTTTGGGTTGCAAGGCAGTTTGGAGGTTTGGGTTTGCCTAGGAAGTGGTTTCCCACTTAACAATATATATATATATATATATATATATATATATATATATATATATATATATATATATATATATATATATATATATATATATATATATACATATGTATATATGTGTGCCTGTGTATGTGTAAAGATATAGATACAGATACAGATATAAATATACTTCCTTCTGCCTGACTGCAATACATTCGAAGCAGACTAGCAAGGTAAATTATATCAAAGTCGTGAATATTCACAGCCACGATTCGTACGTGCAATGCTCTCTGGACATTGCACGCAAAGCACGGATACCAGAATAGGAACAAGCTATTCAATGCTTTTGATGGAATTACCAGGTGAATAAATAGCCTTTGACAGTAACCTTTTAGCAAGGGGAACTATTCTAGGCCCATAATATATATCTTTATTCTTCCATAAGTTGACCTCAACGTAGATTTGCGAATATTTGTAATCAAAATTGTCCTTTATAGGGCTAGGTTTGGTTGTGTTAGTGTAGGCGTGCGTGTTAAACCCTATGCTCTGTTAAATTGCTTGAATAACAATTCATGTTTGTTGGAGCTTTGTTTAAAGCGCGTATTTTCAAGTATGCTTTCGTGCGAATAAAACTTCCCAATGTGGAAGGTAAAAGAAGTTTGCCTATTGAAGGAAAACCCAACACTTGAAATGCTACTTTGAGCTCCCTTGAGGACATCTGAAGAGAACCGAAAAAGCGTTCAGCATTCAGCGATTCTTTTCCTTTTGCGATAATGTTCTCTGCTTTCCGCACACAGATCGCCTAAGACTTACGACTGGTGATAACAGATCAGTATCGAACTTTGAAACTAAAAAAAAAAAAAAAAAAAAACGCAAATTGGAGATCAGATGCATTCAAAACCACATACAGTTTCGAAGTGTCATGGTCCTTCTTCAACTTACGACTGATCCATACTGACAGCTGACTTATTACCCTGATGGCAGTTGCTGAGAAAAGACAGGAGTAATATTTGGGCATTAGTGTTCTGTGTGCTTGTGCGCAATACCAGACAGATTTGCGGGTAGTATTCAGTAATTATAACTAGTTTTTTGCTTTTCATTTTTTTTGCTTTGGGGTGGGAGTTTGTTTCTGGTGTGCTTTGAAGATGTGGATACTTTCTCTGTATCGAAATGCAATTTCTCTCTCTCTCTCTCTCTCTCTCTCTCTCTCTCTCTCTCTCTCTCTCTCTCTCTCTCTCCAAAAGCAGCATCCTCTCCAGCTGAGGCAAGTGTTGCCCGGAATTGTTGGAATGCAATTCCTGTTGTGTGCGAGACACAAAAATGCTCCTGGAATCATTCTCTGCCTCAAAGGACACTCCCCTAATGGAAATACCTCTTTGCGTCACGATCAAGCTATTTTTGCATCTCTGTGCCTCTTTTTTCTTTTTTTCTTTTTTTTTCTTTCCTCCCTCGCTCACCCCGCTTTCATTTTCTCTCTCTCTCTGACGTGGTCATAAAAGCAGCTGAATGCCTTCCTCTCATCAATCTCCTGTGAATCTTCGCCGGGCCAGGAAGCAACAGCGGTATCAAAGGAGGTTTTCTTTTTTCATTCCTGAATAAACTACGAAAGATTTTCCTGGGGAGATCTTTTAGGGAAGAATCTTACAAAGGAATTTTCTTAAGCATTTCTAATAAATTAAGGAGATGGTCTTGAAAGAAGGGACGTCGCTCGCAAGCACATGCAAGCAGCAAATGCTCCTCAGCATGCACACTCGCGGACGAGTTGAATTAAAGCAAGCATGAGAATTCCCCCACCGCCTGAGTATTATGGAATTTTTATTTATCTTATAAATGCTCTCTTCTGAAAAGAGATGTCTGGCGGATGTTATGAGAACCATAAGAGGACAAAGGAGATGACGAGATGAGACTATGGAGACAAAAGGGTCAACAAAGGCATTCAAGGATAATGGCTCAGATCGACAGCAAGAAAGAATGACCTGAAGACGACCTTGTTCGTTCGAGCACGACCTTACCGGTGCGTTATTAATGAAAAGTTTTTCCAGAGGGGTCTAAAAACTGACCCTCCGTTTTCTGTAAAAGAAAACTATTGTGCCGGCTTTGTCCGTCCGTCCGCACTTTTTTCAGTCCGCACTTTTTTTGTCCGCCCTCAGATCTTAAAAACTGCTGAGGATAGAGGGCTACAAATTGGAGTGTTGATCATCCACCCTCCAATCATCAAACATACCAAATTGCAGCCCTCTAGCCTCCGTAGTTTTTTATTTTATTTAAGGTTAAAGTTAGCCATAATCGTGCTTCTGGCAACGATATAGGATAGACAACCACCGGGCCGTGGTTAAAGTTTCATGGGCCGCGGCTCATACAGCACTGTACCGAGACCACCGAAAAATATATCTATTTTTCGGTGGCCTTGGTTACACGCCGTATCGGCTGTACAGAAAACTCAATTATTCTTGACGAAAATTAAAAAAGCCTAATTTCAATTAGTTAATACCTATATTTGCTCAATAGTTAAGATCGGTTACAAAAGGATTTCAGGAAAAACGTTTTCCCCGCCACTTTCTTTTCAGTTTCTCTCAGTCATGATCATACAAGCAGCTAAATGCCTTCCTATTTTTGGGAGGCTGTTTCAGATAGTCGGAACTGATGAGTAACTTAAATAAAACTCAGTTCCGGAAACGGCTTCCATTGATTTTTTAGTTGAACTGAAGTTTGATTTTGCACTTTAAACTCGCCTGTGATTAGTTTTGATTCTATTAAATTCTTTTCGTATTTTTCAAATTTTAAAACTAGATATCATGATATTCCACGTATTTTGTTCAGTTACCGTGACAGGGTTTGTAAGTATAAAAATTTATCACTTTTGCTAAATCAGGTGCGGGGTAATGTCATTAATCTATTAGTAATATTAAATCTGATTCGGCCTAATCAGGATTGTGAAATCAGGCTCAGATACCGAAAGGTATCGTAAAAGAAGTGTCTTCTGAAGTAGTTAACTGCTCTACGACATTAAAACAAGTAGTACACATTTCCACAGGTTATGAACGTACAAAATTTATATCTAGACGAAAACTGAATTAGACGCGAAAAGACACTTGGGAAGACAAAATAAATTCACATTGGTAAATCTGCCAGAACTTTATCCTAAACCGTTTTGAAGTATGTATTTTACATAAGCATTATTACTAGGTAATCTATTATTAATGGAAAGACACTAGTCTCAACTCATGCTCTGACCTGGAGAACGAGTCTAACCCACGCAAAGCGATCTCATTTGACTGAAGAGCATTCTCCAAAAAGGGCAACCTTACAGACTTCCCGCCGTGAATAAGACACAGGGAATTAGATTTTAAATTGCAAATGCCATTTACAAACTCTCCTCTCCACTTGGGAGAAAGGTGGAGAGTGGTTCTAAAAATTATTCTACGCTTCAGAAAAATCGTTTCCTCCAATTTCGTCGGTGGACTCGTATCAAAGAGATCCCCTGAAAAACCTCCTTTTATATGGAACGTAGGTCAACATTGTGTATCTCCCCGCCTGTCTATCTTTCTGTCCGTCTGATTTTCTCTCCTACTACGCCCCGGCATTATTATCTCTGCGGATCTAAACCGAACTACGCATCAGCTAAGGAAGCTATTAAACGCTTCTTCTCGCGGTAGTCAAACAAGGCATAGAACGCCGTGTGAAGGATCCCATGTTGACTTCCATAAAGACGAAACGAGAAACTCTTCTTTCGTCTATGATCTTCGGGCATCTATAAATTGCTGAGCTATCCCAGATTCTGGTTCCAAAACCTATATTCGGCCTTTATTAGGTATAAGCATCAAAGCGAATCTATAGAATTGCCTCCACTCCCCCGTAAACAATGCTAAAAGATAAGCCACAAATGGCGGCCTGAAAGACTTTTTCATCGGCCATGAAATGCGACGATTGCCACTCGCACCGAGCTATTTATGGCCTGGTTCCGGAATCTCAGATTGCCTTAACAGATCAGTGGTTAAGAAAACTAATCTCGGGACCATTCTCAGCCATTGTCGTCATCGCCCGGGATATCACGTTTCTGGTAGATGTGGCAGATGACTTCTAAAGGAAATGAAACCTGGGTGGATACATCTTCGCTCTGTTTTATTTATTTTCATTTGTTCCTTTGTTTGAAGTAAGGAATCTGTTTCCCTGTAGATATGCTCCTGACATTCTCTATTCCAAGTGGATGTTTTTAATGATAAGTACTAAAAATTTTCGTTGAATGATCATTTATTGCTTTCTTCTGAGCTGATGAAATACCCCTAAGGTAATTGAATATATTTGTTCCTACCTTAACTGTTATAAATAAAAAACACAAAAGCTTTTAATCCTTTCAGAGCACGAAGCACTATTACCTATCTCTCTCTCTCTTTTTCCCTCTCTGGTTTATTCTGCAAATGAAATTTTGTATATAGATATATTTATGTGTTTTTAATTCATTTCAGACTGTTGATTTTTTTTTTTAAGTTTAAAAGCCCTTAGGGCGAAATTCAAACGCTCTTTTCTTCCTCCATAACCGAAGAAAACAAAAATCATAAACGGTAGAAGATTACTGCATCTGTGTGAAATTCATTAGTTGTTCAAACACCCTCGAAATTAAGATTTTATTTGACATCAGTCCGATAAAAGACATGGCGAGAAATCTGGGGAGTGAGCCGTTTGAAATCAAGTCATAATATACGCCTTCTTTTTTAACATTTAATAACCGAAAGCCTTTATTTTCTACATATGCCCTTTATCAACCGAATAACGTCAAAACAGACTGGAGAAGTCTAGCAATGGCAGATACATATATCAGAAAACGGGAGAGAAAAAACAGTCCTATAATATCGAAGGGAAGCATAACAATGCCATCGTTTCAAAGGGATCCCGTAGATTATACAGGCGACTTTCTTCATCCTCAGCAAATCCATTGAAACCGTCTAATTGGAGCCGCAGTCGCCCAGACGGGCTTAGCGGCTGGGTCTTCCTGAGATACGCTTCACACCACAAGGGGATCGCTAAGGCAAGTAATTGTATTAAAGGCACTCCTTGCTAATTCCTCTGTGCCTTGGGGGCTTGTTTCCTTGGGCTCGTGCAAAACAAGATTGTTGCCAAACCGCTACGCGTTACTCCAACATTATATAACTTGGAATATACAGCACGATTCCCAAGCGACAAAACTGTCATTAAGTAATGTCGTGATGAATACCATTATAGGTATTTCCCTAGAGTAATTGATATTCCTAAAGTTTAGCCTGCCATTGATGGCAGAGAACAATATTGTCCCTAAAATCTAGGGCAATTATGATTGGGAAATACAGAAGAGCATCTTGGAAGGGAGTAGTCAAGTTGAAACAAATGAGGATTCAAGAGAAGTCTTTGATTTATGACGTAAGGGAGGACAGAGAATGAAACGAAAAGTTCCTGTCCTAAAAAAACATTAGAAAAAAATAAATCAGGTTACCTACAAACAAAAGAAAAATGCTGAGAACAGTGACTCTTTAACGGAAAACAAAAAAGAAGGAAAAAGAACGAAATGAGTTTCATCTACAAACAAAAGAAAAAATGCTGAGAACGTTGGATCGTGGACAGGAAGGAAAAAAAAAAACACTGGCTGAACGCCGAAGATTAATTACGGGATGTTGACGCTTGAGGCACTTATGAAGAACGATTTCTTTCCTGATTTAATCTTCAATATCATCAACTGACAAAGTTGTCAGTGACCAAGCAATGGCTTTTACTTTTCACCTTGCAAAAAACGTTTCTTTCGTCAATGCCAATTTTTACTTTCGATGAAATATCGCTTGCTATAAAAGCTGTTATATTCCATCAAACTGTCGTTATATTTAACACGCATTTATGTGGAAAAATCTGTGAATGTTGTTCCATATGTGACACCTAACTGACTGAGTAGGAAATATAAAAGAGGCGAGTGTGTGTAAGAATGTGATAGGGAACCATTACCATATATCATCAAATGTGAACATTATTCTTCCGAGATGCTGGTTATTTTGGTGAACATTGTCATTTCGCAGAGTCGTCTAGTTTGGTTTGGAAATCAATCCCCTAATGTAATTTCTTTTTTGGGGAGGGGGGTTTGTTGATATGTCCGGGGAGATGCTCAGATGAAACAGGTTTCAGCAAGACAATAAAAAGAAATAAAAAGAAATAAGCCTTGTGCGGAAACGTTAGATAACAAACTATCCAAACCAGACATTAAGGACCAAGGGGCCTAAGAAAATCGCGTATAACTTCTCTCTCTCTCTCTCTCTCTCTCTCTCTCTCTCTCTCTCTCTCTCTCTCTCTCTCTCTCTCTCTCTCTCAGTTGCAAAATGAATAGGCAAACATAATAGTAGTCTATATATAGCAGCTATTGAGATGTATCTCCCTGAGTCTTAGCAATACTTAAAAATAAGTATAAAATGAGCCGAAGTTTTTTTGGCGCAATCGAGTTTTCTGTACAGCCGCTACAGCGTATAATCAAGGCACCGAAAATAGATCTATCTTTCGGTGGTCTCGGTATAATACTGTATAAGCCGCGCCCCATGAAACTTTACCCACGGCTCGGCGGTGGCCTATCATATATCGTTGCCAGAAGCACAATTATGGCTAACTTTAACCTTAAATAAAATGAAAACTTCTGAGGCTAGAGGGCTGCAATTCGGTATGTTTGATGATTGGAGGGTGGATGATCAACATACCAATTTGCAGCCCTCTGGTTTTTAAAATTTTCAGTCTCAGTAGTTTTTAAGATCTGAGGGCGGACAGAAAAAAAAGTGCGGACAGAATAAAGTTCGGACGGACAGACAGAACCGGCACAATAGTTTTCTTTTACAGAAAACTAAAAAATAGGAAATGATACCTGGCGAAGGACCGTCGAAACAAATAAAGGCAGACGAACGGAAGGACGTGAATCTGAAGAAAAGAGCTCATGAATGGGATCGTATTCAGTGGGGAGCTAATATCAGGCGATGGAAACGCCGGAAGGACGCCATAATCAACAAAACGTAACTCGAAAACTCATGAATTGATGGTGGAGAGACCTTGGATTGTGGAGGTTCCCCCTCCCCCCAGGCACCAACCCCACCTCCTCCAACCTAGCCCCATAGACTCCATCCTGGTTACATGAGTCGCCAAGAAGAGCAACCAATAAAAATGTTATGAGAGAGTCGAAGATACGTTTCCTTCTTCTTCTTCTTCTTCTTCTTCTTCTTCTTCTTCTTCTTCTTCTTCTTCTTCTTCTCGCGCGGTTCTGACGTCTGTCTGCGCACTGGGTGACGGGCCAAAGAGGGCCAAAAATAGACCCCATTCTGATTGCTCCATGATCCTTCCATATCTTGCTTTCACATTCTCTCTCTCTCTCTCTCTCTCTCTCTCTCTCTCTCTCTCTCTCTCTCTCTCAGTGCTATAAGGTTCTTTCCTTCTCTTCGTCAACATATTTTCGATCTCGTTGTCCCTTTCAGTGACCGCTTGCGCACGCAGTCCGTTTTCCTCGAGTTCATTCTCTTTTATTTCCTTATCCTCTCTCTCTCTCTCTCTCTCTCTCTCTCTCTCTCTCTCTCATTTCTTTCAAAGTCTCCCAGTTTCCCTTTATTCTTCGCTCGATCTCTATCTCTCTGTGCTCCAGAAGCATTTTTTTTTTTATATCCCTTCATGATCTAATTCTCTCTCTTTCTCTCTCTCTCTCTCTCTCCTCGTGTGTGGGTGCACAACCTATATGCCTTTCTTCCTTTCTCTTTGTTTGCATGTCCTCTCTCTCTCTCTCTCTCTCTCTCTCTCTCTCTCTCTCTCTCTCACATACACACACACACACATACTCTTCTTTATCTTCTTTTTTTTATCACTCACTTTTTTCCCACTGTGCTTCTCTCTCTTTTCGTCCTCTCTCTCTCTCTCTCTCTCTCTCTCTCTCTCTCTCTCTCTCTCTCTCTCTCTCTCTCTCTCTCGTGCTGAATTTTCACTACTAAAACCTGTAATAACCCAGTGTTCGGTTGTTTGCCTGATTGTTCCGATACAAAAAAGTCCCTCAACTCCGATTGGAAAATTAATAGAATTACGGTGAAGTGTTTGTCAGCCATCGATTACCCCCGCGGTTTAATCTGTTTTCCCAAAACTTGCATAGCCAATAAGATTCTTTCACAACTCCCGCAAGTTCTGGCGGGTGAGTCGATCACCCTTCGCCGAACGTAATTAAATAAATAATTTTTCCTCTGGGATCTTTTCTACTTGGCATGAGACAGGTAACGATTGTGTTCATTATATAGGGTGCTTTCGTACCCATGTCAGAATCTGACATGGCTCTGGAGACTGTCTGATAGACTTTGTTATTTTGAACACTGTTGCTTCGAAACTTACATAAATAATTTCTAATCGGATATTTTTAGGTTGCTTTACCATATCTAACTTTAACATTGCCTGTCATCATAATTTTTCAAACACTTCTAATTTATGTTTTGGTTTCACTAAATGTAGCATCTATTTGGCTTCTCAAATTAATATTTCTACATTTAACATTACCAGAGTAAAATGAGCATTGATTATATAATACATACATAAATATTTCTACATCAAACATTGCCAGAGTAATTACATAATTATTCCTAAATAATCATTATGGGAGAAGTTTTGGTAAAAATTTATTTTATTTGACCTGATTTAATATGATTTCATAAATATCTTTTCTGTTTATCCTTTTCTAGGATGGATCCTATTTCTAAATTAACATGGCTGGTCGTGAGTTTGTAAGTATTTTTAGTTTTCTGTAAAAGAAAATGATTTTGCCTGATTTGTCTGTCCGCCCACACTTTAGTCTGTCTGCAGTTTTCTGTCCGCACATTTTCTGTCCGCCCTCAGATCTTAAAAACCACTGAGGTTAGAAGGCTACAAATTGGTATGTTGATCATCCACCCTCCAATCATCAAACACACCAAATTGCAGCCCTCTAGCCTCAGTAGTTTTCATTTTATTTAAGGTTATATTTAGCCATAATTGTGCTTCTGGCAACAATATAGGATAGGCCACCACCGGGCCGTGGTTAAAGTTTCATGGGCCGCGGCTCTTACAGCATTATACCGAGACCACCGAAATAGATCCAGTTTCGGTGACCTTGATTATACCCTGTAGAGGCTGTACAGAAAACTCGATTGCGCCTCTGGCGCATTTTTAACTTGTTAATTTCTGTGATTTTTCGATGTTTATAAATTCACCATAACTGGGGTTGATTATAAATCTCTGACTTTGCTTCCGGAGGATGACTGTATAAATATTTCAAACTCTGACATTGCTGAGTGTCATTACATGAGCATTTTAGTTTTCTGTAAAAGAAAACTATTGAGGTGGCTTTGTCTGTCCGTCCACACTTTTTCTGTTCGCCCTCAGATCTTAAAAACTACTGAGGCTAGAAGGCTGCAAATTGGTATGTTGATCATCTACCCCCCATTAATCACACATAACAAGTTGCAGCCCTCTACCCTCAGTAGTTTTTATTTTATTGAAGGTTAAGGTTAGCCAGGCTCGTGCATCTGGCAGAGCTTTCCGAAGGCGTCGCCGACGCACCTTCACTTGCCCACGTGTGGGGAGCAACTGAACGCTGCTCGATCGTAGGTGAAAGTTTCATACAGCATTATACACTGTACAGAAAACTCGACTGCGCCGAAGATACTTCGGGATATTTTTTACTTATGTATTCTATCACTGAATGCAGTGATTATTTAGATTTTTCTGAATTCAACGTTTATGGAAATATTTCCTATAGCCAAAGTACTGTAGTATGATGTACGATAGTGTATAGCATACACTGTCGCCCATCATATTGCCCTCTTCTATAGGAAACGGTTCTCTCTCATCACAGATAAGAATTTCCTTCTGTGCTTCTTTTTAACCATTGCTGCATTTATGACCTGTTGTGATTATGAGTACACGTGGGAATACGAGAACAAGTATAGCTATCAACCACTCTATTCTTTGTCTCTGTGAGAGTGTTAAGGCGAGAAAGCCTTGAAATTGAGTTTAAACGTCTATAAATACTTGAAATTTTTAATTCAACGTCCGTTTTTATGTCTCATTCCTAAATGAGAATAATAAACCTTGACATTTCCTTAAAGAAGAGCATTGTAAGTTATTATCACATCGAGGGAGAGAAACGCCATTTCTCTAGCTAGCGACTGAAACAGACTTTGCAGAATGACAAAATAAATAATACTATATCTTTTTTTGACTAACAAAGTTCCTCTTAACTAACCGAATATATAAGAATAAGAGAGAGAGAGAGAGAGAGAGAGAGAGAGAGAGAGAGAGAGAGAGAGAGAGAGAGAGAGAGAGAGAGAGAGAGACTGAAATATGTTATGCATCCAAAATTTACATGCAATGCAAGACCGCATCATAATTTAAAATATCCAAGTCACAGGGATTTAAAAAAAAAAGTACCGGTAGCGATTGATTGGCTTAGATTAAGATGGCCTTATGGCAGTTCAGATCCTTGCCTCAAGACGCCGCGTAAGTGTGGCAAGGTTTTAAAGGGCATAAGGCAGTGGTTCTCCACCATGAGAACATTCCCCCCTAAGGGGAATTTCAGAGTTTCGGGGGTTGGGGATTGCGACCTAGGATTTTTAGTATTATAAGCATATTATTTGGAATGTGCACCTTTTGAGGCAGGCAATTTTGGAAAGGGTGGGGAATGACATTTTGACATATGGTGAAACGGTGCATGGGCCAAAAAAGGCTGAGAACCACTGGTATAAGGTGCCTAGCGTGGACCTCTGGACACGATTCACCACGCGGAAACAGAGGAGGAACGATAACAGCCAAAATGAATAAACTAACTTAACATTCTGACATTTGGTGAAACGGTGCATGGGCCAAAAAAGGTTGAGAACCACTGGTATAAGGTGCCTGGCGTGGACCTCTGGACACGATTCAGCGCACGGAAACAGAGGAGGAACGGTAACAACCAAAAAGAAGAAACTAACTTTATTTCAAAAAGTAGGTCCACAGGAAACATAAGAATCAAAAGCCAAAAAACAAAAAAACAAAAAGTCAATCATTGTCCTTCTTTCATTACAATTTAAACTTTTTCAAGTTCCCTTCTTCATTACACGAAGAAGAAATGGGGTGTGGAGACACTGGGGGTTAGGGGGTGGTTGCGGGGTAGGGGGGCTGGGAGTGGGGGCATTGAGGAAGGAGGTAGGGGGGAGCGGCATGAACAGCCAATTGCCATCATGTCCCAGGCTAAAAAAGGATCTTTATTGCTCTGATGTCGTAATTGCCTATAAAAGCCAAGGTCCCGGCTCAATATTCCTGTCCCTGTTTTCTTCCCATTCCACTTATCTCCTCTTCCTAGGAGGGGTAATAAGGCGTGAAAATGAAGGAGGATATCAGGGTAACTGTCTACGCTTTTAAATACTGGCCCTTTCTCCCCTTTATATATACAATGTTTAACACATGTAGCGAGGAATATAGTGACTTTTTATGGATGGTTATTTTTAATAAAAAAAGGTAAAGTAGGAACGCCCACCCACTCGAGATAAAAAAAAATGTGCGTAAAAGGGGCTATAACTTTTTTAAAACACGGCCCATTTTTGAGCAGACGATAGCGTAAGAGATGATAAGAATTGAGGAAGTAAAAGGTATATTCCATAGTAAAGGATATTCTTATGCAGAAAATATATGTTCATATGATTTCTCATTCGAACACGTTTATACCAGCCCATATAGATATCTATACAGTTAGACAGATATATAGATAGACAGTGTGTTACAGCGCAAATACACACTGCAAAACGACAGAAATACGAGACAGTTTAGTGCAGGAAAAACAAAACTCGCAAAAGACTTTTTATACCCATTTAATTGCAGCGGAAAGATGACCTGTATTTGAAAAATTTAATTGTCTGCTGGAATGAGAAAAGATTCCCGACAAACGAGTGTGACATTTAATCAAATAGCGCTGAAATAAATCATTTCATGATGGCGTTCACACATTCTTACCCTCTGCCATTATATATATATATATATATATATATATATATATATATATATATATATATATATATATATATATATATATATATATATATATATATAAAATAGTTTTCAGTATCATATAGTAAAGCCTCATTGTGACCCACGGCCACTCCCAGCAGACTCTTAATGTACGTAACAAGTTTCAGTGAAGGTGAAGTAAAAATGGCTTCTGGAATTCGTTGGTGGTCACCCGTCCAGGTACCGACTACACACAGTATTACTTTTATTCTACAGATCGAGAGAACAGCGGCATGACCAGGATCTTCCTGCCCGGCAGTCTTCAGTGGTAACCGGTCAGATCATTTGAATTGTGTGTTTGTATTAGATTGCCATAGAATCTCAGTAGCACCATATCAAGCTAATTGTGTTAAGTAGCACCATATCAGACGAACTGCAAGATCAATATCACCCAATTAGACGATCCCAATAGTGAGGATACAGGGAGCACATACAAATTAACCAACACATGCTCTTTAGAGATGCGTACCAATGAAGAGACACGCGAAGTCATATTTTAATCAAAGCGGATTCGTAAATGATTATTTTGCCTTCTTGAATATTTGGCCGAGGTATGATGACTGAGCATTGTTCCTAAAACAAAAATAAAGAACAGTTTGGATTATCTGTAACGTATTTTTTCAATAATGGCATTTTAACGGCCAGATATGTGTTGATGTGCACAGACATTTATAAAAACTGTATGCATACAAAGTTTGTTTTATTTGTGAATTTTCGCCATTTCCTCGACCTACTGATTCATAAGATTTTCTCACAAACGCACACATAAACTAATATAAGCATATACACATAATATATATATATATATATATATATATATATATATATATATATATATATATATATATATATATACGTTTATATTTATATATATGTATGAGTGTATGTGTGTGTGTCTGCGTGTGTGTATGCGAGTTTGTTTTTATATGTGCTTGTATTTAGAGAGACAAGCAAACAGAGAAATAATTTCTGACATACAGAAACGACCAGAAACCCAACTTCCCACGCTCCCTTGTGTGTTTTTCATGTTATCAAAGTTTATTTCCCTTTCCATTGCAAGACCGAATTTTATGTCTCTGCAAACCAAGCCACGTGTAGGTACATTTTCCTTTTTCCCGGTTCTCTTTCTTTGTCTTCTTCTTCTTCTTTCTGTATTTTCAGAGATCCGATGAGATCCCTCGGGCCGCGAGAAGCCCAGTTATGTCCTTCTTTAGGGGGGCTGGAGTTTCATAAATCATAGATCTAAAAGATTTAGTCTCCCCTCAAATCCTTGGACCAGGGACAGGTAGATCTGGTAATATTGCAACAGAAAATACGCCTAAAAATTGTTTGCTGGACCTTGACTTTGTTGACTTTTTGGGGGGAGAGGGGAATTATGGTAGTTCTGGACTTTTTATTTTTTTTTGGCACAGGCTTTTTAAACGTATTTACGGGAAACTAATTGAATTTAACGTCATTTAACTCAAAACAAAAATGATATTAACATATAGAATTGTAAGAAAGAACCAATTTGTAGATCCATCTACGGCAAATCTGCGAAAGAATCTGAAAATGGTCGATGCGTTGGGAACAAATCTAATCTCTGTAATCCGGCAGTGCAAAAAAAAAAAAATGTACTGACAAGTAATTCCTCCAGCTCGTTTCCGCTGCACCTTTTCTGCCACGTACAAACAATGCCAAAAAAAAGAAATAAAAAACAAAAAGCTTATTTGCCTCCATTAGAGGATTTAATCTGCGTACGCTGTCTGCTGTAAACACTTGAAGTATGTGCTTGAAGGATGCACTCGGCCCGACCGATTCATTATGCAAATGCACGGACGAAAGAGAAAGATATTTGCTTCTCGGAACTCCACAATTGGATTACTGATGCAGGTGGGAGAGACAGCGGAGGAGGAGGAGGAGGAGGAGGAGAAGGAGGAGGATGAGTATTATAGCTGGAGGACCGAAGGGATGGAGGAGAAAGGGATGGGCGAAGGAATGGGGGAAATCAGTGAAGAGGAAATGGGAAAAAACGAGAGAGAGGAGAGGGACAGATAGAGCAAATTGAAAGAGAAAGAAATGGCGGGGAAAGGGAGAATTTAATGATGGGGAAATAAACAAATTAGAGGAGTCAGAGAGAAAGACATAGGAAGGGAGAGAGAGAGAGAGAGAGAGAGAGAGAGAGAGAGAGAGAGAGATGTCAGATGCAAGTAAGGAAGGGGACAAGAAATTTGACGGTGAAAGTTCAAGGTTATCAGCCAAGCAAAAAATTAGCTTACGAAGGGACGCAGAGACAAACAGAAGGATAGATAGCCATTATTTTTATTTCAACTCGGGGTAGTTCCTTAAAAAAAAAAAAAAAAAAGTAAAAACATACGCCGAAGTTTCTTCGGCGCAATCGAGTTTTCTGTACAGCCGCTACAGTGTTTAATCAAGGCCACCTAAAATAGATCTATCTTTCGGTTGTCTCGGTATAATGCTGTATGAACCGCGGCCCATGAATACGACCCGGTGGTGGCCTATCCTTTATTGTTGCCAGAAGCACGATTATGGCTAACTTTAACCTTAAATAAAATCAAAACTACTGAGGCTAGAGGGCTGCAATTTGTATGTTTGATGATTGGAGGTTAGATGATCAACATACCAATTTGCAGCCCTCTAGCCTCAGTGCGGACGGACAGACAATAGTTTTCTTTTACAGAAACTTAAGAGTAATTCTTGTTAAGTAATACAGTAATGCAAACGTCTCTTTTTCTCATGGAAGCCTTCATTAACCAATTCTTGATTCTTACGTGAAATTAAGTTTCTGTTTGTGTATCTCCTATTCATAAATATACTCTTCAGATAAATTTTCCTCCTTTTTTATGAGAAATATCGCTTTACCTAAGATTCGGCATTCCTAGATTATCCAAAACTGATCATCCTTTTGCTGACGTGAGTAATTATTATTATTATTATTATTATTATTATTATTATTATTATTATTATTATTATTATTGGTCTATCACAGTCATCCTATTCGACTGGGTGGTTTTTATGGTGTGGGATCCCGGGTTGCATCCTGCCTCCTTAGGAGTCCATCACTTTTCTCACTATGTGCGCTGTTTCTAGTAGCACACTCTTCCGCATGAGTCCCAGCTCTACTTCGGCTTCTAGTTTTTCCAGGTTCCTTTTCAGGGATCTTGGGATCGTACCCTGTGTTCCTATGATTATGGGTACAGTTTCCACTGGTATATCCCATATCTTTCTTATTTCTATCTTCAGATCTTGTTACTTATCAATTTTTTCTCGTTCTTTCTCATCTACTCTGGTGTCCCATGGCACTGCGACATCAGTGAGTGATACTTTCTTCTTGATTTTATCAAGCAGCCTCAAGTCTGGTCTATTATTATTATTATTATTATTATTATTATTATTATTATTATTATTATTATTATTATTATTATTGCCGTTGTTGTTGTTATTATTACCATTATTATTATTATTATTATTATTCAAGGCCCATTGACTTGCAGAGCAAAACTTCGGCTAAACAGGACATTTGTATGTGAAAAATATGTCCTTTTATTACTGGAATCGAGATGAAATAGTCTGCTTCAAGTTGACGTGGTATTTGACATCGGAATGCACTGATCAATGCAATCAGAATTATTTGCAGTGTATTGGGAACAATTGGTATTAAGGGGCTTCAGTCTTACACGATATCAACAAAAAAATTTAGGCTTCCAGGGCAGAGATAATGCGAGAAGTCTAAATTTTAAGGATTATCTTGTGAAAAGTAAGGCAGACAATCAAGAATGACCCAATATAACATGATACAAACTCAAAGAGACTTTTATACATCGCTCCCATTAATTAGCATGCAAGCTTTAAAGTCGAGTTCAACAGAAAATTTAATGTGTAACTTGCATATTTAGCTTACGGTGTACATTCATGTCCAGTACTCAGATCCAATATCAATGCAATGAATATTAGCTTGGACGCACAAAACATAATTTGTTTTATCAGAAATTTTGTGAAGTAAATATAAATATAATCTTGGTTTCGAAATTCATAGATGCTGTATAATTCCCTATACTAGATCATAATGAGTATTATAGAATTAGCTAATGTGCGCAGATGTGTGTATCAGTTGTTTGTGTGATTGTGAGTGTGTATTTATTATAACCAAATATTCATGAAAAAATACGAACGAGGCCTAAATCATTGATCACTGTAATCCCCAACTTTGTGTCTCAGTTTTCCAGCTGAGAAGAACTATTACAATTATATGGCATCTACCGGATATAAGAAAGAAATGAGTGCGGTAGATCAGTCTCAGTACGTCCTGCGTTTCCCAACACAAATCAGGACTTTCCGATCGGATGACCCCTTTGTTCAGTAAGATTAGAATCCAGTCTTTAATATCTTACTTTTCAACGGTGGGGTTTAATCAGTCCTTCCTCAGTATAAGAAAACTTATACCCCATAAAATCCATGTTTGCCTCTACCCTACAGGATCAACTCCAGGCTTGAATAATTTTAAATAGGGGACCACAGTCTACTTCGGCGTTTGTGATGGACAGGAAGTAAAAGAGGTTTCTTTGCGTCCAATAGCCATAACCTGGTAGCCTAAATTTAAGAAATCAGACGCACTGATGATGGGGTAATTGCCTAGGTCCAATATGGAAACGTTACATAAAGCTAATCTGGCTTATTTAATACATTACAAAGTAATTTATTTTCAGAATGTAGATAGGGTAGAGTGGTTAATACTTTTTTGTAGCCCAAGTCAGATATTAAAAAAAAAGGGAAGAGACTTCAAAGGCATGACAAAATGGGGACATAAACCGGCAATATTCTTTTCATTTAATCTGAACCCTTCCGCCTTGTTTTAATCTATTACCTTTTTCTTGTTTTCTTCTCTGCTACCATGAGATTGTCCTCTTGCGTTCCTCGCCATGCTTTATTTCATTCATTATAAACTTAGGTCTTGGCCGTTCGTGGCCTGTTCTAACCTGCTTATGAATGCAGACACTGCG
>NC_089758.1:17719233-17731733 GCF_040412425.1 Macrobrachium rosenbergii
ATAAAAAAAATGCGATTTTATTTCCCTGAGGTTCCGTTCCCAATGGCCTGTTTCCTCTCTTTGTTTTAGAAAGTAATACAAATATAAAAAAGAAAAATATGAACAAAAGAAAAAATTTAATAAAAGAGAAGGGAGGCGACAGGCCTTTTGTACTTATTGTTGCTATACCTTTTTTTTTTTTTTTTTTTTGCAAGATTGGACCTGTATGCCATGAAAAACTTTGCTAGGCTTTTAGGTAATAAAAAAAAGTCGATATAGAAAGAGAGAGAGAGAGAGAGAGAGAGAGAGAGAGAGAGAGAGAGAGAGAGAGAGAGAGAGAGAGAAAATCTGAAAATTAAAACTAAAAGTAAAATTCGTGTGTCACGGTACTTGAAGCCTTATCAATATTATACTTATGAGTTTCAGCGATCTTTTAGTTGTGGAGATAATGTTTTCAGTTCTAGGTCTCTCTATTTAATAACCTGAAATTGATATTTCTACTCTCTTCATGGTAAACAGAAGCAGAAACAGCTAAAGTGCGACCTGCGATAGACTAGATCAGTCGTGGACCTTTCCTATCCAACTGTTAATTCATCACAATATTATTGTCTGCTGGTCTTTGGGAAAACTTTTGTAATTGCTTTCGGCATCTCTGAGGCATTTGGCAGATTGCACCATAAGGTTTTATTAACCAAAGATATTGGTTATGGCTATAATCCTTCCGTCTGTAAACATGCTTCAGATTTCTTTTTCTGTCCAGTCATTCATTTTCTGTGGGTATTCCCCTTGGTTTAGTTCTCTTATCTATTCATGTATCTCATTATGAGCGTTTTTTTTTTCTTCAGTCTACCTCTTCCCATGTTCATTCATATATTAAATTTTGCTGTATTTACCCCCTCTGATCTTCTGAACCTATCTGAATGAGGTTGCTGTAACTTATAGTCAATTGCAATAAAGAGTTTCTACCCTACAGTTCTTTTTCATTACTTGTGAAAAATATAATTCATCCTTATAACTTTGTAAGCATTTTTAACATTCGAATCATTTCAGACTTGTCAGAAAGATCGCATGACTCAGACTAGAGAAACTTGACTTCAGAATTGGCTCATTAAGTCCAAATGCAATTCACTTCACCGCAATAACTAAAACTTCTCATTGACCGTAACTCTTTAGAGATGAACTAGGAGAAATAAGGTGAGGTGCCTGTTCCTTTGACTCACTTCTCGACAGGGCTGAATCAAAGAGAATTTGATTGAAAATTTTCTCAAATTCAGTTCTCTTCGAAATTCCCCTTTTCTACCTTTCTGGTTCGTTTTAATTGGAACTCTTACCACCACCGTCCTGTCCAGCTCAACTGGGAAGTTTTTACTCTTCTCGTAAAGAAAAACTCTTATCCATTAAGAGTTCATCACAAAGAGGGGATCTCAAGACAAAGGCGAAAAAGAGAAACAGAAATCAAAATAAGGAGAAAATGTGAATCCTAACACCTGCCATATCAACACCTTTCTTCTACAGCCAAGGTTTGGAATCCTCCATTTTTCCTTAGTTTCCCGTCATTTTTGCATTCTCCTATTTTTAGAGAGTCCGATCTATCTATCTCTTCCCTTTCCTCATGGGCAAATCCCAATTTTGCTCCTTCCCCCGTTCCCATTACTTTCGTTGGGTTAAGTAAAAACCTTACAATGTTCGCTCCGTGTCTTTCCAAGTGTCCGTAACCATTAGTGTTGTGACGCCACTTACGTATCTTAATCAGTTAGCCGGTTAACAAGTATTCAGTACGCCAAGCTTTATCATTCCGTATGGTTGCTGAGACTCAAAAGAAATATATACTCATACTGTAAACATTATATTCCGCTGAAGCTTGCTTTGAACGTTCGTGATCTTTAGTCTTGCATGTAAGAATGTATGTTTATTATTTTTTACGTATAATAATAATAATAATAATAATAATAATAATAATAATAATAATAATAATAATAATAATAATAATAATAAAAAGAAGGAGAAGAATGTATTAAAAAAATCACTAAGAGATATATTTTCTTGCAAATTCCGCAAGCTTTTATGAAGAAGAAGAAGAAGAAGAAGAAGAAGAAGAAGAAGAAGAAGAAGAAGAAGAAGAAGAAGAAGAAGAAGAAAGTATTAAAAAAATCACTAAGATATATATTTTCATGCAAATTCTGTATGTTTTATGAATAATAATAATAATAATAATAATAATAATAATAATAATAATAATAATAATACTAAGAAGAAGAAGAAGAAGAAGAAAGTATTTCAAGAATCAGTATGAGATATATATTCCGGCAAATTCTGTGTGCGCATATAAACAATAATAATAATAATAATAATAATAATAATAATAATAATAATAATAATAATAATAATAATGAGAAGAAGAAGAAGAAGAAGAAGAAGAAGAAGAAGAAGAAGAAGAAGAAGAAGAAGAAGAAGAAGAGGCAAGTTTTAAAAAGAATCATTACGAAATACATATTCCACTAAATCCTCAACCAGGGACATTTAAGTTCAAGGTCTCGCCAACCTTCAAGAAAGGTAATTAAGAACGACGTATCTGCCACAAAATGTTCGTCTCTCTTTCCAGCACCCGCTGAAGTGTCAGCCACTCGAGATAGCACAGCCCTCAGGAACGGCGTTTAATTAGCTAGTCTTTCAAACCATTATGTTTGCTTTTTTTTCCTGTCGTTTCGTATATTCGCTGGTGTATGCTGCATGTAAATCGTGCTGGGTATGTTGCATATGCTTACACGCACGCACACACACACACACACACAAACGCACTCACAGACACTCACACACAAATACACACACACACACATATATATATATATATATATATATATATATATATATATATATATATATATATATATATATGTGTGTGTGTGTGTGTGTGTATGTATATATATATATATATATATATATATATATATATATATATATATATATATATATATATATATATATATATATATATTTATAACATATATAAATATATATATATGTGTGTGTGTCTGTGTCTGCGTCTGTGCATATTTGTGTTCATACAATCCGCAGTTATCTTTATAAAAGGCAGATACTTAAAACCCTTGTATTACAATATAAAAAAACTTATTTTAGGAAAATATGTCGCGTTGTACTATTACCGGATTCGGTCACTGAAATTAGCATAATTTTAAGCATTAAATACATTGACGTAATACTACTCACTGAAAAACACAATGAACAGCTCATGAACTATTTTTTTAATAAAGGCCTCTGGAAAAAGGCTGAAATATGGTTCCTGCTGTTAAACGGACGGTAACCCATCAAAAACTTTAGGGCCTCGTAAAATATTTCTGATTTTACGGCCGTAAATTTCGCAATATGGCAGTGTTTCTTGATGAATTGCGATGTAAATTAGGATTTGTTTATGCTTCATTCCGATACATCATGTTAATGGGGTAATACTATTCGCAATATCTATTTCGAATAGTTATTTGTTACATGGGCTACGTGGTATAATCGTATTATTACTTATATGCCAATGCGGTTGTAAATAAACGAAAGTGTAATTCTGCATAAATTGACTTCCCATGAAAGCATATATATATATATATATATATATATATATATATATATATATATATATATATATATATATATATATATGTGTGTGTGTGTGTGTGTGTGTGTGTGTGTGTGTGTGTGTGTGTGTGTGTGTATACACGTATATATACATATATATATATACATGTATGTATGTATGTATATGTGTGTTACTCCTTTACTATACTTTCATGGCATTTCCTGTATTTACGAAGTCACTGGCTAAATGTATTTAGGTAGTTAATATTTAACTATTCACTCTGGGTATTGTGTTTAACATTACCCCATTAAATTAGGGCATCGCATCGGAATGAATCATAAGCACACCCTAATTTACATCGTTGTTCATAAATCGTGTCGTAAAATTTACGGCCGCAAAATCAATAATATTTTATGGAGCCATAAAGCGTTTGATGTGCTACCGTACATTTAATGGAAGGAGCTATAATATTTCGTAGTTGTCATAATCCATTGTTATGAAATATTTCATCAACTGTTCATTATGTCAGTCAACGAATTAAATGTCAATAAGACTACACAACAAAATTCCTTGAAAAAAAAATTTTTTAATTGCTATGTGAAGGTTCAGCATTAAAAGGTCCTCTCGCCAAAAAAAAAAAAAAAAAAAAACTTTTTGAGTTATAAACCATCAAAGTTTTGGAAATTCAACCTGCTCTAATTTATTTATTTTTCAAGATACAAAGTTGGATTTTGTGTGAGATGAAGTATTTGCGATCAGGAATAGAATAGCATGTATAAGAAAAATTATAGTTCAACCCCACCCCCTTTTTTTGGAAAAAAGGGGAATTATTTTAAAGTTGATCAGGCGAAAAATGCCATTTTCAAAAGTTGGGACGAAGGCCCTTCTACTGTCGAACGCCTGATATCAACGATTTTTAATGGAAACCCTTCCTGCTTGAAAGCAGAAAAACTTTATCAATGAAACAGTGTTAGCTCCTCAACCTAAATTATTTTCCCAAAAATTCGAGGATGAAATTTCCAGACAATTTTGTTTTTGTTTTTTTAAGCACGACACTAAACATTTTTTCTTGCCTGAGAATCACGGTAAATTCGCGTTTGTACCTTCAGTTCCATTAGGAAGAAAAGAAATGCAATGTTTAATAAAATCTTTTGTTCTTTAATGGATTCAGGAAAAACTATCAAGAGCTTTTACTTTTTAGAAAGGCAATTTATTTGAATAATTGTTGCCATGTGATTCCGAGTTGCTGTGAATGTTGCACGGCTTGAAGAGCAAATGTTTGTTACGGAACAAGTCTTTGAAAAAATGAAAAAAAATCATAATTTTTTTGTGAAATGATTATTTGCAGAATGAATTCATTTCAGCCTCACAATGTTCCTTTTTTTTAAGTTAACTTGATTCAGTTTGCATGATCTACTAAAAAAAAAAAAAACAGATTTTTCTTTTCTGAAGTAACAGAAAAGTTATGGTTGATCGTTGACAACCGACACCAACAAAAAAGCATTTATGAAAAGGATGTTCAACAAACAGATTCACGCATAAATAATGAATATACAGAAACAATGATTTAGATAAATGAAAAGGAAATGTCATAAGGATAAAGTTCTTAACGGAGGAAACGCAAACAAGCGTTGTTATCTAATTCCACAGAGGAACAAAAATGCATAAATGCAGCCCGGTTCCTCTTAGGAATTTCAGAAAAAAAAGAGAAAAACGGGAAATAAATTGTAAATACTCTGCGAGTCTCACTACTCACAAAACGTGGAATCTCTGGTAGCACGCTGCGAAACTCATATTTTTAAGACCTTAAAAGTAAACTCATGTGGATCCAATGGTTTGGTAAATGAAGATTCATCAGGAAATATAGACATCCCCTACAAAGTTTCTTTTATATATGTATGTAGGTATGTATGCACACACACACACACACACACACACACACACACACACACACACACACATATATATATATATATATATATATATATATATATATATATATATATATATATATATATATATATATATATATATATATATATATATATATATATATATATAAAATATATACATGTACATAGACACACACACGCAAACACACATACACACACACACACACACACACACACACACACACACACACACATATATATATATATATATATATATATATATATATATATATATATATATATATACATATATATATGTATATATATATATATATATATATATATATATATATATATATATATATATATATCAGTATTAGTTCTTGGAAGTTGTCCAAGGCTGATTAGCTGTAAGTTTAGATAGCGTAGAACACTAAGAGGAAACAGATACATCCAAAGTAGTCTCGTTACTAGAAAAAATTAGTAGAAAAATTGTTTGGGAGACAGACAACAGACACAAATACCAAAAAAAAATTACTTTTTCCATCAGACTGTCTAATATTAAAAATCACCTTTAATCCTTTCACCTTTTCTTTAAAGCTATTGGGAACAGTGAGTTGTTAACTAATCCAATTGCAAAATAAATGACACCATTTTAGTTAAATATTTGCAGCGAGATGCAAAAAAATAGCTATTTCTAATTTCATGTTTTTTTCTGAGAGAAAAAAAAATACAGCGAAATTCTCGGGGACGTCATGAAATTGGAATCACGAATTTTTTTTCTCGGGAAAATGTACCCTGCCTGATCATTAATCTCTCTCTCTCTCTCTCTCTCTCTCTCTCTCTCTCTCTCTCTCTCTCTCTCTCTAGATCCGGAGGAAATTAAGCTCTTAAAAAGCACGTGATTTTTTTGTCTGTTCGGCATGAGAGAGCTAATCAGTCCTTAGAGCATAAAATCTGAAAACTCTTATTCAAAAGCTGGCTGTTTCCGGACGCCAATTAATTCTTTTTTTAACCTATTTGCTGGAAATATTTTGCAAAGAATAGAGCGATAGCAACGAGTAAGAACCACCATCATTGATAATAAAATTACGTTGACTTGATGTCGGTAACTTGTTAAATTTTTCTTTTATTGAAATTACCGTGGCTCAGTTGACATGAGAAAATAGTGAATACACTTTGCCTTCTATCGTGGTCAAGATAAATAACTCTGACGCAGCAGATTAACTATACACGTTCCAGTGTCTACAACTTAGTAGCATTTATCTTTTCATTTATATGTTAATTTACCTGCTTTTCTAATAACTGGTTTTTCCCTTTACATTCTGTTACTTCTTTCGAATGAACTCCACATTAATAATAATAATAATAATAATAATAATAATAATAATAATAATAATAATAATAATAATAATAGTAATATTATTATTATTATTATTATTATTATTATTATTATTATTATTATTATTATTATTATTATTATTATCTGCTGTATTAATGAAGCTTCCACTTCGTCAGAAATCGAACAAGATTATTTCTAGGAAATGTTCATAAGGAAAAGTCTTCGTTCACTGATAAATGTTTGCACTGTTTAGTAATCCGTCAAATCTTTCTGGGTATCTCAAAACATTAACGTATTAAGGCTATCGTTAATAAGATATTATTCTAATAAGAATATAACTGGTTAATTTATGTCTGTCTATCTATCTCTCTATCTATCTATATATATATATATATATATATATATATATATATATATATATATATATATATATATATATATATATATATATATATATATATATATATATATATATATATATATATATATATATGTTCATATATAAATATATATATATATATATATATATATATATATATATATATATATATATATATATGTATATATAATTGTATATATATTCTATATATATATATGTATGTATATACATATATTTGTATAAATATACATATATATAATATATAATATATATATATATAATATATATATATATATATATATATATATATATATAGAGAGAGAGAGAGAGAGAGAGAGAGAGAGAGAGCATATCAATATACATCACTAATGGGAAGTGATGTCAGTCCATTCAATGCGACGTTCGTGAACTGGAAGAAAATAAGTGAGAAAGTTTTTCGATTTCCTCATAAAACTTTATGCACTTCGTATATCAGCAAATGGCTCCCAAATCAGAGTTTTCCAAGTTAATCGAGCGTTCCGAAGGAACAGAAATCCGGAATGCCAGGGGGATTTGCGTCTTCTTGATATCCTTCATAAAAAAAATTTGTAAGTAATTCGTTTTGTTTTTGCCATATATATATATATATATATATATATATATATATATATATATATATATATATATATATATATATATAAATAAATATATATATATATATATATATATATATATATATATATATATATATATATATATATATATATATATATATATATATATATATATATATATATATATATATGTATGTATATATATATATATATATATATATATATATATATATATATATATATATATATATATATATATATATATATATATATATATATTATTTATATATGTATATATATGTACATATATATAAATATATATATATATATATATATATATATATATATATATATATTTATGTATATATATATATATATATGTGTGTGTGTGTGTGTGTGTGTGTGTGTGTGTGTGTGTGGATACAATTTTCCATCTATAGTATTAGTATTTATGGAACAAATGACTACATTTGGAATAAATAAAAATCCCCAGAGAGTAACTTAAATATTAATGACAGATAGATTGCTCGATTTTATTTTTCCTATTTAAAACGAAAGCGATGTTCCGAATGTTTAGTTTGTTGCCTTTGAATGGTTAGAAGACAAGTTCCGTATTAATGTTTGATATTGCAGTATATTTTTCATTCTTGAGTTGAATAAGACTTATGCTGCACTATATAATATATTTAATACTTACAGAAGAAAAGTGTATAATTTGTTAGGAAAAGTATTTCCTGGATTCCTGCTTGTTTCATGTGTTATTATTGACTGCATCTAGTGGAAGAAGTTCAAATTACGGGGAAATTTCAAATTTATTGACAAACTAATGTTAACTGGTCTGTAATAAGCATAACGAAGTTTATGACAGGTCTATTAATTTAGTATCTTAGGTATATTATGTCATTTCCTTTCATATGTACTGAGCTGAACTGAATATAGAGTTTAGGCCAAAGGCCAAGCACTGGGACCTATGTGGTCATTCAGCGCTGAAGCGGAAATTGAGAGTAGAAAGGTTTAAAAGGTGTAACAGAAGTAAAACATCGCAGTTGCACCATGAATCAAGTGTTAGGAGAGGGTGGAAAGTAAGATGAAGAAAGAGAATATGAACGGAGGTACAGTAAAAGGAATGAAAAGGGTTGCAGCTAGGGGCCGAAGGCACTCTGCGAAGAACCTTAGGTAATGCCTACAGCGCACCGCACGAGGTACACTGACGGCGCTAGCCCCCTACGGGGCCTGAAATAAAACAGAGTAACCTTGCGTTATGAGAACCGCTTTTAATTGCCCCCTTAGATAAAGTGAATCTGTATGGGGATAATGCCGCCGGTGAATGTCGCGTGGTGTACTGTAGGCATTCCTTTCAAACCTATTTACTTTCAGTTTCCGTTTCAGCTCTGAATGACTTCATTGGTCCCAGCGCTTGGTCTTTGGCCTAAATTCTATATTCTGTTCTATCGTAAGTTTGCAGTTTTCGCTCTGAGATCCATTTGCTCATTAACTTTTGTCTCTGCTTGTCTAACTATTACTTATTGGTGCTAGCGTGGGGTATTCTAGTTTCACCTTTAGATCCTTGTAGAACTTCATCTCCTTTGAAGTCTGGCTCTTTCATTATCTTGCTGTCCAATCACCCAAAATCCTTCCTTTTAATGTCTTAAGCACTGAATGACCGAAAGTGCCCCACTGCTTGGCTCGACAGCCTAAAATTCATAGATTAATCACTCAAATCAAGATCAGGAGAGGAGACCCCGGGTAGATTCAGAGACTGAAACTCTTGTGGAGATGGACACGGGAGGGAAGTTGCCTATTGGGGGATTGGGTCGTGGCCACCGATTGGGTTCACTGGAGGTTATCTGGGATACGCTCTGGGCGGCAGAAGGGTGATTCTTCGCCATATTAATAGCTGTAATAATAATAATGAAATGATCGTCATTATTACGACCAAAGTATATCGCAAAACGTAAGGCAAAAGAAACTCTGGAACTAGTTAATCCCTTCTTTTCTGCATCACACAAAACATATCTCTCTCTCTCTCTCTCTCTCTCTCTCTCTCTCTCTCTCTCTCTCTCTCTCTCTCTCTCTCTCTCTCTCTCTCTGATGATACCCACACTACGATATTACGTAACTTTGTGTAAGATTAAACACGGGACCATCTAAAATGGTGGTCATTTGTTTAAAGTAGCCTCATTAGTAAGCTAATTAGTAATATTCCGGCATAAAATTCAACGTTTAGTGTACTTAACCAGGCATGACGCAACCAAGCATAAGACCGTAATGAACTCTCTCTCTCTCTCTCTCTCTCTCTCTCTCTCTCTCTCTCTCTCTCTCTCTCTCTCTCTCTCTCTCTCTCCAGTGTAATCTGAGTCAAAAGGAAAGATAATTCAGCCGGGTTACCTCACACAGATTTTGCCCCTGAGAAAACTAAAAGAAAATTATAATTTCTCTCTCCACTGACCTTGGTACTGGAAATTTTGTCCACGCGGAAAATACGGTTAACATTTCATTATCTTTCCAGTGTGCTCGTTTTTGCCCTTGAGAAAAATAACAGTAGAAAATTATGACTTCACTCTCCGCGAACTTTAGCACTGGACTAGTAATAATTCTGCTAGGTTACTAAGAGAGATTTTGTCCATGCGGAAAGTAAAGTAAAGAGGTCATGTTTTTTCTCGTGAATTTCGTCAAAGGGATGATGGTGACAATGAATAAACCTGGTAAGATTTACAAAGAGGAATAGTTAGATAACATCTCTTGTAGCTCAGTTTATTCAAGAATGATTTTATGAGGCGGAAAAAAGTATATGCAAAAAGATTTAATCTCTTGATAACCCATATATATTCATTAACTGGAAAGGTGGTTTTCCTTTCATAATTCCAGGCCTTTGTTTATTAAAGGTTTTTTCACTCCAGGTTCTGAGTGGTCTCTTTCGGGTATAATTTTCCCTTCATATTTACAGGTACCTGTTTAAAAGACTGTTTCGTTTCTAAATACCAGTTTGAGAGGTACTTTCGCTTCCTTATATCTATAAGTCTGTTTGGAATGTAGTTTTTCTTCTATATTTCTAAAACCGTTTTTACGAAAGTTTTTTTCCACTTCTGCTCAGGACTGTTAATTCATTCATTGCACAATAAAATCCCCCAATATTTCCTCACTCTTTCGTTATTGTTACTTTCTTCGGAAATATTTAATCGTGTTCTTTTAATATGTCTTCGACTGCGGATACCTGGGTAAGCATACAGTACATACCTGCAAAGCATCGAGTTTTGTGATTGATTTTGAAAAGTCACTGGCACTAATCTGCGTGGTCTTCATTGCCCGATAATACTCATCTCCCCCCAAAAAAGTGCAATATTTTACAATTACCTGCAATTTATGTTGGGATCCCTTTATTCATCGTAGAAATAGTAACCATTTCTCCACTTGGTCTCAGAGACTTTTTTTAAATCACACCTTTGAATACCATTCCAATTTTTCAAGCCATCTGCGATATAACATTCAACCAAGCAGCCATAAATTAATCCTTGATTGATCTTGTGTGACAAGATCTTTGCAGATAACATACTTCCATATTGAGCATCTTTCTCTGTTGGATCCAATGGGCTCATCTCTAACTTAAGTTGCCGCTTTGCTAATAATAATAATAATAATAATAATAATAATAATAATAATAATAATAATAATAATAATAATAATAATAATAATAATAATAATAATAATAATAGAGCTGTGTTACGTTTATCCTTTCCAAAAAGATTTTGTGATCTTTTAAGTTTTTGACAATTTTCAAGTCACTAAGAAAATGATTATATACACAGGGTAGTGATTAAGATGAAATGAACTTAGTACATATGTATGTTTGAGACAACTATGTTATTCATTTCCCCCCAAAAAAAGACATTAGGATGTAAAAATAGTGATAAGAAATGGAAGCGTACTCCTACTTATCTTTTTCACATTTCAGTCCTAATCTTTGAACGGTGAAATTCCCAAGATAATTCAACTTTGCTGTGTTGTATTTAATATAGGCCTATCCCTTTAAAAAAAAAAAAAACTTTCTAACGACTTTTTTTTTTTTTTTTTAGTGGCAAGACAGCCCAGAAAGGGCCAACCGTCAGTGCTCATTTTCATACTAAATCATCCGACAGACTGACACAAGTGAAAAAGTGTAATATTTACCTCCAGAATAGGAAAAGGCCTATTTCCTGGAAGCCTTCTTTATCCTTCAAGGAGAATAAACACATTTGTGTGAGGGGGGAATGAAAGGAAATCGGCGCGTTGCCTGAATGAGTAGGATCGCTGAAGCTGAATTATAAGCCAGTTTTAACTGACAAATTTGCTCGAAGTATATAGGGCGATGGTATGTTCCTGATGAGGTTTCTCTGAAGAGCTAAAGGAGTGTGGAAATGTTCCAACAGATCTTCGTTTTCAGTCCTGCTAACAGTCGATGAATGTCACTGTGGTAGACGTATCATTTTTCCATCAAACCACCTCCTTTGCTGAGATCCACATACACACACACATACACACGCACACACACACACAAGCATCTGTATACTAACTGTCCAAAAACTGTTTTCGCAGCGTATTCGAGATTGTCAGACTAAGACCAAACCAAATGAAAATGTGATTCCTTTCTTCGACTTTACCTCTTCATGTATTTCATAAAACCTGCCTTTGAAAAGGGAAGGTAAGATCAAATGAATTAGCTTTACTAAAGCTAAGGGCAAGCTGCAGATAA
>NC_089758.1:17736733-17839233 GCF_040412425.1 Macrobrachium rosenbergii
GTAGGTTATACTTAACTTATAGCACCACGAAGTACTAAAGAATCAGTTAATTCTAAAAGTTCACTATCAAGCATTTTTTATTTTTTATTCTTATTCCATCTACGACCAAATTATGGAATGATCTACGATATTATGTAGTTTATTCGTTTGCTCTAAAGTTTAAGTCTGGGCACATGTTTTTTTTTTTTTTTGTTAAGGAGGCTCATTTTGTAGATTCTTTATTATTATTTTATTTGTTTTTCTTTGTTATTTCTCTTTCACAGCTTATTTTTAACGTCAGCATTTTTTCTTATTGCAACTAGGATTACAGCTCGGCTAATAATAATGATAATAATAATAATAATAATAATAATAATAATAATAAAAATAATAATAATAATAATAATAATAATAATAATAATAATAATAATAATAATAATAATAATAATAACGGTTTTATCTTAGAAAATGAAATAGAGCTACTTGGTGTAAAAGTCGTGAAAATTTAATATCTTTGGACGTCTTCCCGAAGGGCAACTCAGCTCTCTTAAGGAGGAACAAAGTATGGAAAGCGCCTCTCAAAGTTTGCTTTGTTTCAGAATAACTAAATATTTCCGTAAGAGAAAAACGCAAGTGCTTTATTCTCTCAAATGCTTCTCGTCTCGTCCTGAAATTCTTCGTCTAAAGTCAGCCAAGAAATAAAAACTAAAAAAATAATCTTTATGTCTTCAAAACTGTTTGACAACTGATTAATGCAATGAAAGAAAAAAAGTTGACATGACAATAAAAAATATGTAAAGCCTTGAGGTCTCACTTTCATTCTTGCCTTGATGTTCATACAGTTGAGAAAATTATGTTTTTTCCTTTTATTTCACCCATCCCTCTTTTATTTCCCTTATACATATATCTAGATAATAGTCAAGCAAAGGACACGAAGAGTTTGGAAATAAAGGAAATGAAAAATGATGGAGGCGACCATTACTTAGGGTAATTCTGAGCTTCAAATGCTTCCGCTGTGCGGTGAAAGAAACCCAGACCGATACAAATCGCAGGCGCCCATTTGACTTGTAAATCCTCCGGCGTTGCGACTGAGAAAGTAGGAGGACGTCGAAGGGAACAGAACAAAACCCAAGGAAGATAAGGCGTTTTATCCCTCGAAGACGAATGACCTCGGTAACGGTTAATGTTGTGCACGAGACTATTCCCAGCCGGCGGGATATCGCGAGTAACAGCAGGCACAGGCCCTGCAGATGGTCTAGGATTCTAGAAATCTAGGTTCTAGCTAGTCCTCGGTAATGCCCATGGTTCTAGGTTCTAGCCCTAGATATTCTTCTGATGACTTTCACCGGTTTTTGTCTAATCTCTCAATTTATAGTTTATTGAATGTTTTTCTCACCCTTCGAACTGGCAGAAGAGTTTCTAGTAATTCTGAATTCTAGATACTAGGTACTAGATGCTCTCCAGACAATGCTTTTAACAAAGCCATGAAAAATTAACTTACTGTAATTTGCTCCGTTTTTCATTTCCCTTTCACAGAATTTCTCATAAGCTTTAACACCCTGAGAAGACCAAGAAATTTTATATTCCAGGATTTTAGACGCTGTTTGTATTGTGAACGGTACACTTGCTTAAAGTATATGAACTTAAGATCTATGTAGGGGGGACAAAAAAATCAACTATTACCTCGTCAAGGGGTTAGCGATTGATAACTTAATTCAACTTATTTAGATTAGGCTCTTAAATATTTAAAAGTCACCGGTTAGATTAGGAGAAAGGGATAGGTCATTGCTCTATCGCACAAAATCATGCAAGGCCTAGCACACGTTGATATGATCAGCGCCCAAGCAATCTTTTCGCTCACGTTAGACCTGCGCAAGTCAGCTAAATGGCTGCTGACGACGGAGCTGGCTTGGTCTCAAATGCAGCGAATCGATGAGGTTCTTTTTCCTATTTATTTTCCTTTTAGTTTTTGTCCCAATCCTTTTTCGCCTTTCTTTCCTTTTTCTATCAGCAAAAAAAAAAAAAAAGGTAAACAACCCCACTTTGGAGTCCGATGAAGTTTCAGCTCAAAGTGAAAATGCTTCCAACTTTTAGTACCAAAAAAAAAAAAAAATCCATTAAAGGAAAATCACACTGGGTTCAAGGTTTCACGTAATCCGATTAAGGATGCTATTATAAGGATAAAGGTCACCTCAAGCCATTTTAGTTTAAAGAGTTTTTCACAAGAGGGCACGTCTGCCTTTAGCCGCTTCAGTATAGAACGACATTAAGCTCCGAATGGGGCCGAATATTCATACATACTGAAATGAGAAGAAGAAGAAGAAGAAGAAGAAGAAGAAGAAGAAGAAGAAGAAGAAGAAGAAGAAGAAGAAGAAGAAGAAGAAGGTGTGTGTATATGTATGTGTGCTCGCACGTGAGAGAGAGAGAGAGAGAGAGAGAGAGAGAGAGAGAGAGAGAGAGAGAGAGAGAGAGAGAGAGAATTAGACCAAAAAGGAACCCAAGAAAGACGTGAATTATTGCCTTTATTTTACTGTAGCACGTAAGACCGTAAATTTAAAACCCAATATAAAAAAACTTAACTAGTACGCAAAGTGAAAAATCCAACCTTACGTTCAGACATTAGGCGTCAGTTTCTCACCTTGGGTGCTTCTAAACACTCGCCAAATACCTCCAAATAAACCAAGACATTTCAACGTTCAGTCAAATGTATCAGGTCACAGAAACAAGTATGTAAGACCGTGACTTCATAATTTTCTCGTAGTGTGAGTTTAGACACTGAAGCTATCAGTGCTGTGACTTAACGAAAAGCGAACCGCGAGGTCCGAGTCCAGCGCTCCACACTAGGATTCTTATTCGCTTCTATATCTCTGACTCCATTTACGAGTTGTTTATTGAGCAAGGGTTCGCACTGACATAAGGCCAGGTTGATCTACGCCAACGATAACAAGTGACGAAGTACAGTATATTCAGCTGTTAGTTTGCGTGAATTTTCATGAACGCGTCACAAGTAAATGCATCGTCCTAGTCCTTATCTGGCACTCAAAAAAAAATTAGAAAATAAGACAAACAATAAGTCGAAACTAAACTACTTCACTGTAATGAGGCATCATTTAAAAAAAACTATAATAAAGAACGCGCACCCAGGATATATGTATGTATATACTTGTGTGTGTATATATATGTATACATATACACACACACATATGTACATATAAATACTATATATATATACATAAATATATATATATATATACATAAATATATATATACATATATTCATATCTGTTTGCATGTATTTTTTCTGAAGTTAAATCATATCAATATGTATATATGCATACCCACACAGAGAGGTTAGGCAAGGAAAGCAGGGCAAGGTAGGCTAGGAAAGCAAGGCAAGGTAAACTAGGTAAGACAAGGCTATGCATTTCTGCAACAAACTTCATGTGAAAATATGTCATACTTTTCTAAAACCAAAGTTCTGACAACCACAATCTCAAGAATATTATAGACTATAGGCTAATATTATAGAATATACAATCGTTCAGTTCATCATGATTGTAGTTCAGATGGCCATGATCATTATTCATAGGTAATCTTGCCTACTTAGTAATACTAAAATCATTATACATCATTTCAGTAGATCGTGATGTATTTTCTTACATTTACTAATAAATCTATAAAGGAAAACATGAAAGCATGAATGAACCAAAAACACCATCCCTTTAAATAAACGTACGTGCATTTAAAGGTCGAATTTAAAGACCAACATTTAAAGAGCGCGGTGACACGGGACCACGCCCCCTACTCAGCTGTTTTGTTTACCTTTGTGTTTCGTCTTGCCGGCACAAGATGGCAGCAGCTACTAGGAAGACACCTTAAATAACTTTTCTAGGCATATTAAGCGTCTTTAGCTTTACTTTCTTTAAGACTTCACTAAACTGAGTGTTTATTTTATTCCTTGAACATTACCCTTTCCTGCAATAAGCACTTAAAACAATTCGTCGACAAACGTCAATCAAGCGTTCTTCTTCATAGTGACAATTGCATGGAATTTAGAGGTCGAGGAGGTAAATGATGCATAGTTTGTGAATTGGCGCCTATCAAAATGCAATTTCTGTCATTCCATGGAAATAATAATAATAATAATAATAATAATAATAATAATAATAATAATAATAATAATAATAATAATAATAATAATAATGATGATGATGTTGGTTACAATAACCAAGAATTTTCGTAATCGAGAAAAGGAGCGGCAACAGCAACATTCGTGACACTACGACCACAGATCAACATCACCATTCACATAAACCTTATCATTGATGTTAATAATGATGTCTGGAGACGATTAAGTGTAATTGCCCATGAAATCAATATTTTCCAACAATGAGCTGTGTCATAGCTTCCGGGCCTTTATCTTTAACTAGGGTTGCCACCTCGAGCTCAGAAAAATACAGAACATAGCCCAGTTCTATAAAGAGGGAAAGTTATGGCCAGCGGAGCGACCCCTTTCAGCTGGGGCATGCTGAGGCTGTGCGCAGCTAACATGAGGGTGAGGAAGACATGTTTCATATTTGATGAGGACTGGAAGATCACTTCTCTAGTTGTCAGTTACCAGTGAAGTGACAAGTATATAGAAATTCAAAACTAAATGACATGCTGTGACATAGACAATGAAATAATATATATATGTATGCCATCAAGTTTATTTTATTCCTTCAGAACTATACAGTGAAATGCAGGATTTATTTCCACTGCTAAATTACTGTACAATAGCCATTGAAAAGCAACATCATACAAATTTTCAGTGAATCAAGGACACAGACAATGGGTATCGGCCACTCCCAGGTTTCCTACTTTTTCCTTGTGTTGCTCCTTGCTGCAGCAAGAAGCCTTTTATCCTTTGCAATGGTTGTGAGAAAGTCAGCACAACTCTGTTCGAAATTGAGGGTTACAAGGAGTTCGGATTTAATGAGCTCAGTGGAGCACCTATCCCTGGTGTCAGTCCACTTGTATTGCATAATTGAGAATTTCCTTTCAATATAACCTGTTGAAGCTGGTAGTAGCCAGACCCCTCGTCGCTCACTCGCTCATGAGTCATCTAATACCGCGTACTTAAACGTCCGAAGGCAACCATTGACAAAGTCATAATTTTGCAGTCTGGCAAGAGTGACTGAAAAATACGCTCATGTAATTTTTTTTTAAATAATGATGTTCAGACAGCCAAATACAGAACAAATGGTGTTCTGTATTGGTTCAGTACAGAACGCGACGTCTCACTCTCCAACACAGAACCAATCTGTATTTTAACAGAACCTGGGGAGGCTTTAACTTTCTTTTTCTGTTCTCTCTTTGCCTTAGAGTTCAACTCAAGCCCACTCTCCTTTATTTATTCATTTTTATGTTTATGTTTTGCATTTTATCACACACACACACACACACACACACACACACACACACACACACACACACATATATATATATATATATATATATATATATATATATATATATATATATATATATATATATATATATATATATATATATATATATATATATATATATATATATATATATATATATATACATATATACTGTATATGTGTGTGTGCGTGTGGGGTTTTGTTAATGAATGTTTTAACAAAATACACCCTTATATACACATGTGTGTCTGTATATATATATATATATATATATATATATATATATATATATATATATATATATATATATATATATATATATATATATGTGTGTGTGTGTGTGTGTGTGTGTGTGTGTGTGTGTGTGTGTGTGTGTGCGCGTTTTGTCAATGAATGTTTTAACAAAATAGGCTACACCCTTAGTAGGCCTATAACGGACAAGATTTCTATATGAATCGTTGTTTAAATATATGAAATTTACGTAAATATCACATGATTCTGACCCTAGCACGACTGCATGAGTATCCTCTCTGAACAGCAATCGTGCAAGACATTTATAATGCAAAGCAAACAGATTAAATGATGAAAATGTTCTTGTGCTATTATTAAACGTTACGTGAATGGTAAGTAACAACGTGAATGTAACATGCGTTTGTGAGTGACGAACTACTGTTCCCCGAGGTTGTTTTGACGGAGAAGTATCGCAGAGGAATTACATTCATTACCTGTGATCTTTCAAGTTGACAAGTAAGACCCGTTAAGTGTTAAGAAGGAATAATTGAGGAGTGTCGTTCTTAATTTTAATGCGGTTGTGTCGATTACGGTGCCAGGTTTTATCAGCCGATCAAAAACTGGCGGAAATTGCATCACATTATGCATAACACAGAGCGTCATATTTATGCCGTGAATGCCTTGATTTGAGAATATTTCACCCTGCTGATTATATCTATTCATAATTTTTGTATTCTGATTTACGTAGTATATATCTGTATGTTATGTTAATGGGTTACCCTCCTATGTAGTCTGAGTAGGCCTAAGCCAGCCGAGCTTTTAGGTTTATCCTCTGTAGAACGACGGCTTATGTTGTCCGTCTGATGAAAAGATCCACCAGTCGAAAAATGATATATTATGAACGTGTGTTATGTCGTATGGCTGCAGTAGCTTAGCCTATGATGAATTAGGCTAGACCTAGGCAACTCGCATGTCTGTGCTAGGCCTAAGGGGCCGTTGTTGACGAAAGATTAAATCTGCATAGACTTAATGCATTTCTGAATGTTGGGCATTTCTGAGTATTAACTCCGAATCTTAAAACTTTCCTGAGATGGTGGGGGACCTTGACCCCCGAACCCAGACTTAATCTCCGGACCCCCCATATACCTAACTTAGGGTATCAGGGACTTATTTAGCTGGGGTGGGGAGGTTTGGTTTGCCCCCCCCCCCCTTTGGAACCCCACCTAACCTTATATGGGGCACTTTAAATTAAAATAATTGTGTTGCGACGTAATCAAACCACACCTAACCTAACCTAGAGTGTTGGGGCCTTACCTAGACAGTGGGCCTTCACCCCTGGCCCAGGACCCACAACCTAATCTCTTCATCTAACCTATGGCACTGGGGCCCTTCCTGGCTGGGGGCTTGATCCCCCCCCCCCCCCCCGCCCATCTTGACCTAACTTATGTCACCGTAACCTTGAATAACAGGGTTGTGATCTAATTGAAGCTATCCTAGAATACCAGGTTCTTACCAGACTCGCCACTAACATAACTCAGGTTACCAGGTCCATCACTTATGTAAGGTAAATGTAAAGGAGATGGCCACTTGGAATTATTGTGTATTATTACAATTTTTGGGTTAAAGAATATAGAAAAGGGTGTATATAATGCAATACAGGTTAGATGATTTGAGACGTCTACAGCGGTAATGAGAAATTTACTCTCTTTTGTTTATATTTCTACTATCATGCCCAAGGAGCTGGTACTAAACATGATGTTCCGCAAAGTTTCCAGAATGTTTAATACCACCCCGTCGGTGATGAATATGAAAACATAAACAAAATGTCATAAATTTCTCATCATCTCAGTAGATATCTTGATTATCCCACCTGTACTGCATCATATAAACCCTTAACACAAAAATTTTATTAATTAACGATACCTTCACGCGGCCATCTCCTGTAATAAACGATATCTTCTTGTGTGTTTCTCCTTTACATTTACCCTAACCTAATGCATATTGCCACATTGAAATCCGTCAATAAACCTTACCCTAATCACAATCAGAGTTTGTAAAAGTATCACAGACATGTTAGAATGTGTCCTTGTATCTCACTCTTTTTGTATTTTCCTCCACCCAATAACTCTAGTTTTCCATTATGGTCCAATATATGTAGGGTATGAGAGAGGGTCTCAAAAATTAGGCATGGCCTACAAATTTGCAACCAAAATGAACATTAGACACATTTAAAACACACTAAAGCACGGGAAAATTGTTTTGAACTTTTTAGGGATGTTGGAATATATACCTCCTTGTAGGCCTGTTTCACTATTTTGTATTTTCCTCCATGTAAACAACTGTGGTCCCCCATAATTGTAGGATATAAGGATTTCCAACATCCTTAAGCTACTCACTTGTTCATGAAATGAATATTAGAAATGTCAAAAAAGTAAAAAATCCAGGGACAAGAATAATACATCTGCACCAAATGAAGAATGACCATGAATTGAAGCTGGTTTTTTGGAGCAGGAGCCCCAGAATTCTCAATTCCCCCGTAATTGGTGATGCTTAAAAGAACCAGTCGGCTTTCAGCATAGTTCACGTACCCACACTTGCTAGTGAAAATAATGAGAGATGTTCTAGATACGTACACTAACCATCCTTACCTATAGTGCACTGGGACAAACAAAATCAGATGGAGAACTCCACTTCTGCGATGGTGGCAGCATAAACAAACGATTTGGAAAATATCTGATTAGGTAACAACATTTGTTGGTAGATATCTCAGTAACGGTAAATTTATGATAGATTTGAACATGGTTTTCATACTAATCATGTCAAGGAGACTTTAGATCATCTAGTCCCAAGACAAATTAACATAGTACCGAAGGCCCTAAAAGTAAAGTTGAATGATCATGCAGTAGGCCTAGGTTTACTTTTAATCTTATGTAAGTTATTCCATAAAACTGTTTTCCATTACTTTTATTAGGCTGACGAAATATTTGGAAATGTGAATTGAATGATAGAGAGGCTGAACTTGGTTAAGCCATTCAGTTCACATTATCGAGTCCAAGTGATTGCATCTTTTTATCACTTTTGATGCTCTTTGTCAAGATTAATGGCAATAATTTATTTTGCACCACAAATGATATATCTTACATGTTTAGGCTAGCCTACAGACTACAGAAATCATTTTAATTGAATTGTATGTGATCTTATCCAGAATGTCAGATGGAGTCAGACTGCACATCCATATGTGGAATGGAATGAAAATAATCAGATTCTTTGAAAACTGTAGAAAAATAATCTTGAGTAATTGTTACTTATACCCCATATGATAATTTCTGTGTGACATAATAAATCGCAGTCATGATTGCTTAATAAACCTCAGTCATGATTGCTTTGATTTATTTTTGAGGAAGTACCAGATCATTTTGGTTATTTTCTGTTTTTTGTTGGTCATTGATGGTTTTTAAAGAGTCTTAACAGTCCACATCAAGCATCTTATCCCATTTAGCACCTTACAGACTTTTGAGCAGCTTAATCCAAACCACTCAATTCCACTTGTGTTTTATGCATTGTTAATTGTTATTTAAAATAAAAACCATTTGCTTTTATGGATATTTTTCCCTGTCTGTAGGGCCCTTTATCAGACAAAGTGGTAGCAGCCCAGAGGATAACCAGAGTTCTTTTGTGGCGGAAAGCCATTACCAAAAATGAGAAACTTGCTGCAACAGGTATGGAAAAAATTAGTAAATTACAAGATAAGCTAAATGATAAGCAAGTTATAAATCATAAATATGTGGTAAGGGCTATTATATATCTTAATAACATAACCATAATTAATGTAACCCAGGGTATCAGGTCTTACTTTGCTATATGAATTATAGAGCAAAATACAGGGATGCATCCTAAACTAACCTTCCCTAACTTAATTTGTGGTGCCATGTCTTATCTGGCCAGCCCTCTTGGAACTCCTCGCTCCAACCTGACCTAATGCATCACAAATCGTAGAATGAAATACAGGGATCCACCCTAGCATAACTTTCCAAACAAAATCTATGATGCTGGGGCCTAACTGGGAAGGGGTCCACTTAAACTTGATGTTGCATATGTTTAGTGTGTCTTCTTTTTCTGCACTGTTTCCCACTTCTTTTTGGGGTTGATGTTTCCAACAGCTTTCCTCCACCTAGCTCAGTCAAACACATTGTCCTCTGACAATTTTTTGCCTCTCAGATCTTCTTTAACTACGTCCATCCACCTTTGCTTCAGTCTTCCTCTCACTCTCCTACCAGGCACCTCCATCTGCAGTACTCTCCTCCTTACAAATGTCTCATCCCTTCGCATCACATGGCCAAACTGTAGTAGTTTTTCTTATTTTTTCATTCTTGATCCTGTCCATTTTCGTCACTCTACACATCCCTCTAAGCATTTTCATCTCTACCGCAACCAATTTCTTCTTGTGCGCTCTCTTTACCAGCCATGTTTCATCTCCATATATCAAAGCTGGTCTCACTGCTGTCTTATACACTCTTCCATTAATCTTTATGTTGTTTCTGTGGTACTGGTCACACAACACACTTGACATCTTTCTCCAGTTTTTTCATCTAGCTTGCACTCTGTAATTTCTACATCCAAATTTCCACCACCGGCTACTGTTGAACCAAGATACCTAAATTTTTCTACTCGGTTCAACCTTGTCCCTTCTATGCTAATCTCAGTCTTGATCTTTATGAACCTTAAATATTCAGTCCTCTTGCTGCTGATCTGTAATCCTCTGTCATCCAGTACCTTCTTCCACTGCCCTAGTTTTGACTCCACTACCCTTTTGTTGGTGCTGCATATCGTGATGTCATCAACAAACAGCATGCACCAGGGGGATTGATCTCTTATTCCTTGAGATAACACATCCATAATTAGGTCAGAAAGATATGGACTTAAAGCAGATCCCTGATGTCAACCAACTCTTACTGGTATCCATTCAGTTAACCCAACACTGCTTCTATCATTAACTTTGGTGTTAGTCTGATAAGACGTGATTTTCAGCTTCTCTTTGGATCATACTTAATCTTTGTTTCATGTTAGTATTTTTAAACCTGGAGAAACATGACTTGTTAGGTTGCACTATTAGTTACAATATTTGCATAACTTGGTGCATTATCCATTATCACACAAGTCCTTCATTGCCAGTGATGGTTTAGAGTGAAACTGGGATGTTTCGAAATACTGTGCATCCTTGTTAACACTGAATAATTTCCTAGTACATCACTTCAACTAGATCTTCTTTAGCATATCTAGCTGACACATATTTCCTTGCTGGTTAATGACGGTGCAATTCACACATTTCCATACAAGTGACCTAATATATAATGATCTGAAATGTAAAGTCATATCCACTTTCTTCATTATACAAATGGGCTTAAATATGTATCTTGAGCATCCTTCATCTGCAATCAATTTTAGGATAATGCTAGTATGTATGTCATAACACATCTTAAGGAAATTCAAGAGTCTATTTAAGTGTCTGTTGATAGTAGAATGTGACACAAAAGTTCTATGACGGCCATTTTTGCTCATTTATGAATTCAAGTTAGTGATGGTTATGACTAGGTTAACTTCTGTTAACAGTGTTAATGAGTCTAGTACGTCTGCATCCACTTGTGAAGGGTATCTTGCCATTATCCAATGCCTTGGAATCATTATACAGTTGAATGAATTGTTTTCCTTTTAATTCTTTATCAACAGTCTCCTGTTGGGTTTGAAGTCCTCTCCCTTTCATAACTCTCAGTTATTCTCTGCCGATCTTGACGAGAAATCTTAAGGATATTGGTATCAAATGGAGAACTATGGTTATGACCTCTTCTAGAAGGAATGTTGGGTAACTTCTAAATTCTAACCAGTCTTGTACAAATTCTGGATATCGCTAAAGATTATGTAACAACATGGCCAGATTATCCTTATTTGGCTAGCATGCTTCTGCTTCATCCCAGAATTAGTTTAAAATTATGGTATGCTGGATTAGTTTGTGTCTGTTGAAAGAATTAACAGGTATTTTCTTTATAAGCACTTGATTGTTTCAGGTTTATGTAAGGTGACCATACACTCGTCTTTAGATCTTTGACCATTGTTCAAAGGGTACGAGGCTGTTATTCTTTTTTATCAGTTCATCACTCAATTTTGCATACTGTTCATTTCAGTCTGCACAGTGATGTAAAGAATTGCTATTTATTTATCTTGGGAGCTTGGTTGTTTTGCTGTAGATTTTTGTTTTCACTAATGAAAATGTGATGCATTAATGTAGAATATAAAAAGTTTGTATGTTATGAAATTAAGTTATTTCAGGATTTTTTCTTGTACTCATAAACTACAAGAATGCTTCTGCACTCAAGAACATTTAGTTTTATTGTTAATGTGTAGATAGGTAAATTATTAAACTCACTAATACTGTATTTGAATACTTTTTTATATAAGTAACTTACCAAATAATTACATAGCTATAGTTTCTACTTTACACGGCAGCTCAAAATTCAAAATTCGTGGTAACGCTCTTTTGTTTTGGGTGTAGGTATACTGCCCAGCCCACTTTCGGGGAAGAATAGGTACAACGTAGCTAAAGAGCTCAATTCGTTTCTGCCGGCTAATGACTTAACACTGGTTATTAGAAGCTCTTGATTCGTTTTCACCGGATGGTCAGAGATCGTCTTTTGGTGAAGTACTTTTTGCTTTTGGTGGCGCAGCTATTTAGCTTAGCTAGAATTCTGATATATCTTTTGATTGTGACTATCCTAATTGGACTGTAGACTAATCTGACACTAGTTTGTCTGGCATAAGGTATTGCAGTAAAGGCTGCAAAACTACACTCACTTCTGCAGAATATGACTCTCATACCGTATGTGGTTCTTGCAGGGAGTAAATTTGCTCTCCTGAGCTTGCTTGTAAATAATGTAAGGACTGGGATAAGGGGAAGTGGAAGACCTTACAGACACACTTAGATAAATTACAGCATGACAGATAAATTACAGCATGACCGAGTGAGGAAAGCTACAGCTAGGGCTGAAGCGAAGGCTTCCGCTAGTGCAGTTCATTCTCCAAGAGTTGATACCGCTGTTCTGCCTATCCCTTCAACACCTGTGATGGCCTTTTCTCCCATTTCTAGTCCTCCAGCTTTTCCTGTCACTCCTTTACCTATCTCTCATTCTGCTGATCCAATGCCATTGCCAGCTTAGAACCATGGGTAGATCAGAAATTTAATTTGCTTGTGAATACTGTTTCCCAGATTGGAAATTCTGTAAAGGTCCTGATGGACAAATTTAATAATGTAGTGATGAGTGCAGTGTCAGTGGAGGGGCAGGTGTTCGTCCCACCAATGCTCCTAGACCAAGGTCCCTGCTAAACTCCCCTTGCTCACCTGGGAGGAAATATTTCGGAAGCACATATGGGGGTTCAAGATGATTTACTACCCTTATGTAAATTAAAGGCTCATGAAATAAGAGCAGTGGCTACGTCCTTGGCTTTCAGACGTAATCTGCCTCTCTCTTCAATCTTGCAAGCAACATATTGGAGGTGCAAGTCAGTGTTTGCCATATTCTACCTACAGGATATTGAAACTATACAAAAAATGCAGTACTGTACCTTAGGTCCATTCTTTACAGCTGGCATGGTACTGTATTGGGGGATGAAGGATAGGAGGAATGCCTTCTTTTCCTCTATCCACTCTCCTTGAATAAGGATAGCTGTACTTCTTGGGAAGTCTGGTAAACACTGAGTTGTGAGTGTCACCGATCCGTGTTTTTATGGTTTTGGTTAAAATTTTGTGGTGGTGTAGGTTAAATTTTACAGTATCTGGTCTTTGTTTTTTGTTGTACTGCACCCAGGGCAAGGGCATATACTGTACACATATTTTATGTGTCCTTTTTTGGATTGTAAGCTTTGGTAACATGCAATAAACCTCCTATGTTGCAAAGCACCCACTCAAGTAGAGGCAACCCTTGGCTCTACCGCCACGCTGCTACAGATCGAGAGGTGCTTCATCCAGAGGCAGTACCCATCTGCCTTTGCTCCCTCACCAGTTAAGGTTGCAACAAGCATTTCAAAATGCTAGCTAACTTTCTATTCTTAACTCTTCTCCATATCAGTTTTTTGGGGTAGTATGTCCATTCATCCCACCTCCAATCAATGTGGGATTCAGCTATGTAATTATTTGGTAAGTTACTTATATAAAAATGACATTTTTATAATAAATTAAAGTTTAATATATACATACCAAATAATTACATGATCAGAGGTCTCCCTCCTCCCCTCTCATGGACTTAGAGCATAAATGAATTGAGCTCTTTAGCTACGTTGTACCTATTTTTCCCCGAAAGTGGGTGGGGCTGTACTGTATACCTACACCCAAAACACAAGAACGCTACCACAAATTTTGAATTTTGAGCTGCCGTGTAAAGTAGAAACTATAGCTGTGTAATTATTTGATAAGTATATATAAAACTTTATTTTATAATAAAAATGTCATTTTTTTGTTGTGAAGCTTCTCAGTGTCAGTGATAAAATTTGGTTCCTTTTAGTTGTTCTCTCAGTTACTTCAGTACTTTAAAAAAGAAAATTGTCCTAAACTGTCAGATCCAGTGGACTTGTAGGGGGCACTGGCTTTGCTATAAATGAGTACCACTTGTGTCTCATGTTCGAAGTTGAATGTTAAAATGATGATACATACAATTATAACTGAAGTACTTCTTTTCAGGGGAATTGAAGACTGTTTTGTTGATATGTACTGTAGTGCCATGGGGAACATAGAATCCTCAGTACTTTCTAATGCTGCATCTTCACCATTAGATATTCCTGAAGGTAAGAACAGGAGATGAATTGTCTGTTGGCCATTTATGTGTTTTATGCTGTCATATACAGTATTTTACCAATTTCTTGTAGAGATAATGAATCTTACTCATATACTGTAGCAGAATTGAGAGTTTATGCACCGGTAACTCTGTGACATTATACACTAAATCCCTTTCCCTGTTTGTCAAGGGTAACTACTGAGGGATTCAGAGCCGATGAAACACGGTTTTTCGGGCAACATCTTTTTACCAAAGCATCGGATAAAGGTGAAAGTTGGCAAGTGTATGTATTATAACCCTACCTAATTTTTGCAAGTATTATTTAGTATCTAAGTTCAGTAGTTCTGGTACATATCAGAGTAAAAGTGTGTTTCCTTTGCCAGAGCCATCACAATCGCAGGTAAGGGTTTTGAACACAATAGTGACATTACCTATGGCGTTATGAGGCTCCACCCACAGTGAAGAGAAGTTTACATATGGGAAAAATGTCTCTTCTATGTGGCTCAGCCCACTTGCCAGTGACATATTCACTAATTGATATTAGCACCCAAGGCCAAGAAAAAGAGAAGGTCTGCTCACATCCTCCCCCCAAAATCCCCCATGTAATGAGCAGGTACCTCTAAGATACATCATCGCCTACGTAGTTACCCCAGGTGGGAGGTGACTCCGCCCAACCGGGTAGACCTTGTCTCTCTTGGCCTTGTTAGTACCCATCCTAGGCTTCAGTGATATCAGTGATGGCAAGCAGGATTTTTCATCGTCCCTTTGATTGCATTATCTTTCTCAATAATTGTATTATTATTATTATTATTATTATTTTGTGGAGGTTTCATCGCAACTTCCACAGCAGTTGTTGGGACTAAGTTGTTAGCTTGGAATTCTTCCATTTTCTTGATATTTGTATTGTTTCTACTTTACAAATAATTCAGTGTATGTAATTCATCCACATAATGAACCAGTCTATAGCTCATTTGTTAGAAATACATCTATTCAGGACAGGAATACAAAAAGACAATCCGTTTTGTTTTTCCTCAGGTTTTGACAATACAGTATAGCCTTCTATTTACAGCAAAACAGGAGCGGCCACTAGAAGTAGAATTCAAATGAAAAGCAATGATACCTCATTTCCCTCAACTGTTAGAGGTGTAAAGGTCAACGCCAATGTTTTATTTCAGTTAAGGTAACACATTGCTGTCTTTCTTTGTTTTTTATTTATACCATGCAGCATCCTAAACAGCGCTCGCATACTCGTTGCAAATAAAAGTGATGATAGGAGTCAAGATTTTGATGGCAAGCTATTATTTACCTACTTAATATCAATCAAATGTAACACAATTTATATGCGTGGAAAGGAAAATATATTGAAATCAGTTTGAATGAGGAACATATTGTTATATTCATTGCATTATAATAAATATGTTTTAGATGTACAAATAAAATGTCTAACACTGCTCAATTTATTTACAAAATGTCTTCATTGTCACTCTCGAGGAAGAGGTCATCATCCCTGTCCTCATCATCGCTAACGATGTCAATGATGACTGGTTCCATGCTCTCATGGATATTGTTTGACTTCCAGTACTCCTCCTCAAATGTCTAACAGCCCTTGCCCACACCTCTGGGGTGGCCAAGTAACTATTACCCACTATAGAAATAGTTACCTATTCATGCTATAGTAAATCTTGCCACGGGGCTTCTCACTTGCATACAAAGTGGCAAGCCTTAGCACAAATGCAGTCTTGCAACCACGGGGACAATTCCATATCCTGCTGGCCATTATCAAATTTGTTGAAGCTTAGACTGTGTAAGTATATCCATTCACCGCCTACCTGGTGGATGGGCAGAGCCTCTTGACATCATATTATGTTTACATCATAAATTGCTTTAGGATCCTTATCTGTGATTTTCTCGGTTCCGGCATTGGAGACTTCATTTTATTACTCTACAAATGTCAAAACTATCAAACTTAGGTAGTAAATAATGCTTGCAAAAATTAGGTCAGGTTATGAAATATACACTTGCCAACTTTCACATTTATCAAATGCTTTGATAAAAAGTTGTCGCCGAAAACCGTGTTTCATCGGCTCTGAATCCCTTAGTAGTTACAGTGGTAACCAACAAGGACACTGTGTTCCATCCTTTGTTTAACTTTGTTTAAGAAGAGTAATGGTAACTGATTCACCTCTTCATTTATTCACTGAGTGCCACTACTCGCCAGCCTTGCAGATCTTGCAACAGTGCACATGTGAATACATTTTTCTGTTTGTGTCCTGTGTAGTTCTTTAGTTGTAATACCTATGTTTCGAGAATATTTATTTGTTATTTAATGAGACCACTGAGTTGCATCCCAAGACTTGTAGGGTTTACTGTTTGAAAAGTAAGGAAGTAAGTCGCATAGAATTATTATTATTATAGCCACTGAATTGATTTGTTTGGTCTTTTTTGGACAAGTTAAAATTGATTGCATTGTAGAGTAATTTTATCCTTATTTTAAACCTTTTTGTTTGCATAACTATTAAGGTCTTAACGACATTTAACGTATGATATATTGAACTTTTTTGCATGTAACAGTGTTTTAGATTAGATAACAATAATGGTTGGAAATGCCAACATAGACACTTCATGGTTTTTCTGTACGTGTTGCACATTATTGATTACAAGGTGTTAGAGTGTGTGTTTTGAAGCGTTTTATCAGATTTGAAAAGGTAAATCAGTAAAACATTACAGCTGAATAGCTCATAAAGTATTTTGTTAACCAATGCCTTATAAAGAATAAGCAATTCCTCTAGAAATGGCCCTCCGGTAGCTTGTACTGTCTTAAAGTGTGCCATTGGCATAGTCCTTTTGTTAACATATTTTTACAGTAGGCCTTGGTTGAAAGGGCAACCATTTATAATTTCCATGTTTGTGACACCCTTATGTCCAAATGCACATGACCCTTAAAGTGTATGTAAAGACTGATTGATGCTAATTCACTGAAGGGATGTAAGCACCACAATAGCAAAGTTCATCAAGGATTAAAAGCAAAGTGGAGTTATACACTATACAAATTTCTTATTTTATTTTTATACTACAGTATCTGGAATACTGCAGTGTCAGTTGAGAATTAAGTCACTGTTATTGGCTATTCATATATATGTACAGTTGGCCTATCCCGCTGTCAAATGAGATCTTTTTCTCAATATAAATCGTATTCATGGTTAGCATAGGCAAGCGTAAAATTTGCCATATCAATACAGCAGCTTAAGTGAGTTCATTTTTACCTGTACTGTAATTGCAGAGAGGAGGCATCTTTATCCATTTGCAGATGATGATTGCTCTTATGATCATAAGATTTTAGATAGTGATAGCAGTGATATAGATGATCATTCGTTTAAGAAGGATATGGATGCTTATATAGCTGAGGTAGAGGAAAGTAATCAAAGCATTGAAAGCCATGTTGGTTATGACAGTGGGTATGGTGACATGTTGCTGAATGGCATTAATACATTGATGTGGGAAATTACTTGAGCTAGGAGTGGATTAGCAACGTTGATTGTTATCAAAGTTGCATTTTGTGTAGCTCCCATCTTCAAAGAATTCCATATGATCAGAAATTGTAAGAATAATGATTTATGGGATATCATTAGTAAAGAATACATGTTAGAAATTGCTTCAGTAAATGTACCATGGATCCTATTGGAGAAAGAATGACAGAAATAGTAACTATGACAAAAAATGTGGGTGGTGAAGGGTTAGAAGAAATGGATCTTTAAGAAATTGAAGATTTAAATGATACCATCCCAACAGCGTTATTAGAGAGTCACTTGATGGAACTGACCAAAACAGATGGTGCAATAGACAAAGAAGAAACAGGAGTGCTATAAAATAAGTTTACATTAGCTAATATTGTGGAGGGACTGTCAGCTTACCACTCTCATGGACAATTTTCATATCGGGCAACCAATGATAGGCACATTGAAAGTGAATGAAATGACAGAGATAATTATTTAAAGAAATGAAAGGGTAAGAATGCTAAGCAGAAATCATAATCTTTCATTCCTCCCACTTCCTCCCTGGCCATGGCATAGGTGCTAAAACCAGCCATTCTTCTTCCTCCTCACTTAGAATTTATTAATGTAGAGGATGAAGATCCTGAGGAGTCGCAAACACTTTTCGAGAATTATGGGTGTTGTACAGTTAGTAAACATTTGTCTTTTGTGTATATAATCTTTTGTTCAAGTTTAATACTTACAGTCAGAAATGCATCAAGTGTTTGTGTCGCATCATCATCATCATTGTTCAATATTACTGAGTCATCCTGCAAAAGATTTAACTGGAAGCATCATCATCATCATCATCATCATTACTGAGTCATCCTGCCAGAGACTCAACTGGAAGCATCATCTTCATCATTGTTCAGTTTTACTGAGTCATCCTGCAAAAGACCTAACTGGAATTAGCTAATAGCATATTCTTACATATGCATAAGGTTGAGTGGTATTTTTAAGATTAATACTCTTTCTATAGGTATCGTGTTTTATAGACTTAATGTTATATTTATGGTGAATCTCTCTCTCTCTCTCTCTCTCTCTCTCTCTCTCTCTCTCTCTCTCTCTCTCTCTCTCTCTCTCTCTCTCTCTGTTTTTTGTACTGAACGCTTAAAAGGTATTTTATACTGTATTGTGTATAATTTTATAAATACTGTAATTGACGGTTTATGTTAAAAATCAGTAAGGATTTTGAGCAACAGTACACTGTATAAGAACTTAAGGTTTAGTTGGTGAAGAGTTATTAACAATTTTTCAGTTTTCTCTGGGTCAGCTTAAGTTGAGCTTAACCTTGCTAAGAATAGGGCATGGACTCTCAAAACAACTCAGAAGAAGAAGAAGAAGAAAAAGAAGAAGAACGAGGAAACATCGAAGATGTAACAGAGAGGTCAGAATGGTTGGAAAAGATCAGACAATGGATGAAGCCAGATACAGAAAGAACAAAGATCCCCTCCATAAAAGCCTATAACACAAAGAAAGTAAGGGAAAAAACAAGTGAAGTTAATGAAATAATGAGACTAATCCACACCACCAGTATTACAGAAACAAATAACCTGGCATATGCAGGAGCAAGACTAGTAGTAGAACTCATGGGGGTACAAACACCACCATCACAACCAACCCAACAGAAACCAAAACAACAACCGCCTTGGAAAAGGTGCCTTGGAAAACAAATCATGGTGATGAGATCTGACTTGAGTAAACTGAAAGAGATGGCAGAAAAGAGGCTAAGAAGCAAGAAAACAAGAGAGGAACTGAATGAGAAATACAAAGTACAGGAGAAGGGACTAAACAGTTCAGTAGAAGATATAAAACAGAGGCTTAAAGCCAAAGCACATAAGATCCAACGGTACATGAACAGGAATAAAGGATACCAACAGAACAAACTCTTCAGAACCAACCAGAAAAGACTATACAGCCAACTAAGAGGGAAAGGCAACCACCAGGAAATTCCTGAAGCTGAACCAAGTAAGAGACCCTGGGAAAACATAGCTAGAACAATCCGGTATCACACAACAAACATGCAACATGGGTCCAGGAAATCAAGGCAGAAGAAATGGAGAGATCACGACAGACACAGTTAGACACCAACTAAAGAAAATGCCCAGCTGGAAAGCCCCAGGTCCTGATGAAGTCCATGGATACGAGCTCAAAAACTTCAAGGCCCTACACCCATGAATAGCGGAACAACTCCAGCATTGTATCACAAACCACCATACGCCCAAGTGGATGACCACAGGGAGAACATCCTTAGTACAGAAAGACAGAACAAGGGAAATGTAGCAAGTAACTACAGGCCTATCACCTGCTTACCAATAATGTGGAAGTTACTAACTGGTATCATCAATGAAACACTTTGTAACTACCAAGAGGATACAAACACCATTCCCCTCAACAGAAAGGCTGCAGAAGGAAGTGTAGGGGCACAAAAGACCAGCTCCTGATAGACAAAATGGTAATAAGAACAGTAAGAGAAGGAGAACCAACCTAAGCATTTCATGGATTGACTACAAGAAGCCTTCGACATGATACTACACACGTGGCTAATATAATGCCTGTAAATATATGGGGCAAAGGAAAACACCATCAGCTTCCTTAAAAATACATTGCGCAACTGGAATACAGTACTTACAAGCTCTGGGATAAGACTAGCAGAGGCTAACATCAGGAGAGGGATCTTTCAAGGCGACTCACTGTCCCCACTATTCTTCATAGTAGCCATGATTCCCATGACAAAAGTACTGCAGAAGATGGATGCGGGGTACCAACTCAAGAAAGGAGGCAACAGAATTAACCATCTGATGTTCATGGACGACCTCAAACTGTATGGTAAGAGCATCAAGGAAATAGATATCCTAATCCAGACTGTAAGGATTGTATCTGGGGACATCAGGATGGAGTTTGGAATAGAAAAATGCACCTTGGTCAACATACAAAGAGGCAAAGTAACAGGGACTGAAAGGATAAAGCTACCAGACGGGAATAGCATCAAACACATAGATAAGACAGGATACAAATACTTTGGAATAATAGAAGGAGAGGATGTAAAACACCAAGAGATGAAGGACATGCTCAGGAAAGGATATATGCAGAGACATTAGGCGATACTCAAGTCAAAACTCAATGCCAGAAACATGACAAAAGCCATAAGCACATGGGTAGTACCAGTAATCAGATACAGTGCAGGAGTAGTGGAGTGGATGAAGGCTGAACTCCACAGCATAGACCAGAAGACTAGAAAACACATGACAATACACAAAGCGCTACACCCAAGAGCAAATACAGACAGACTATACATAACACAAAAGGAACGGGGGAGAGGGCTACTAAGCATAGAGGACTGCATCAACATCGAGAGCAGAGCATTGGGGTAGTATCTGAAAACCAGTGAAGATGAGTGGCTATGGAGTGCATGGGAAGAAAACTGATAAAAGTAGATGAAGACCCAGAAATATACAGAGACAGGAGAATGAAAAACAGAACAGAGGAATGGCACAACAAACCAATGCACGGACAGTACATGAGACAGACAAAAGAACTGGTCAGCGATGAAACATGCCAGTGGCTACAGAGGGTAGAACTCAAGAAGGAAACAGAAGCAATGCTAACAGCGCCACAGGATCAGGCCCTAAGAACCAGATATGTACAAAGAACAATACAGTAGATGGAAATAACATCTAACCCATATGCAGGAAGTACAATATGAAAGACGGGACCATAAACCACATAGCAAGCGAATGTCCAGTGCTTGCACAGTACCACTACAAAAAAAGGAATGATTCAGTAGCAAAAGCCCTCCACTGAAGCCTGTGCAAGAAACGCCAGGTAGCCTGCAGTAATAAGTGGTACGAACACCAACCTGAGGGAGTGATAGAAAACGATCAGGCAAAGATCCTCTGCAACTGTGGTATCAGAACAGATAGGGTGATACGTGTCAGTAGACCAGACGTGACGTTGATTGACAAAATCAAGAAGAAAATATCACTCATTGATGTGGCAGTACCATGTGACACCAGAGTAGATGAGAAAGAAAGAGAAAAAATTGATAAGTACAGTATTAAGACCTGAAAATCGAAATAAGGATATGAAATATGCCAGTGGAAATTGTTTCCATAATCACAAGAACACTAGGCACGATCCCAAGATCCCTGAAAAGGAATCTGGAAAAACTAGAAGCCGAAGTAGCTCCAGGACTCATGCAGAAAAGTGTGCTACTAGAAACAGCACACAGTGAGAAAAGTGGACTCCTAAGGAGGCAGGATGCAACCAGGAACCCCACACTATAAAAACCACCCAGTCGAATAGGATGACTGCAATAGACCAAAAAAAAAATAATATTAATACTGTGGTTAACACTGTTTGGTGTTGTATACTATGTAATATTGAAATTATTTTAGGCCATATCCTGTGCTTTTGTGCCATTTTCAGTGTCACATCCTGCTGTTTGTTTATAAAAGCACTCAGGATTATTGGCTTCATGAATAGGATAACAGTATACGAGTTGAAAGAAAACATGCAAATATTTGAAAAAGAGCAAAGTTAGTCCCATTTTTGTTTTTTGTGTGTGGTGGCATTTCTCTTTTGTTTTAGGTAATGGAATTTTCTCTTTTGTTTTAGGAAATGGGCTTTTATTTGCTGGAATATCTTTACCTCATGAGATCTTGAGGTATATCCTCTCTTATGTACCTGCAAGTGATCTGATTGTGTCTGCTACTAGAGTGTGCAAGTACTGGAATGATTTACTATCAGACACTCATTTTTGGCTATATAAGTAAGTTGTCTTTGTATTCCCTTGGTTATATAAATATTTATAAACTAAATATCTAGATTACTTCTGCTAATTGTTATATACATGTACATATACATATACATATACAGGCAGTCCCCGGTTTACGACGGGTCCGGCTTATGACATTCTGAGGTTACGAAGCGTCGTACGCCGATCCGACGGAAGAAATATGGCTCCAAAACAGCAAAATAATCTAAATTTAGAGTTTTTTTTTTTTAATAACTCAATAAAAATGCAGTTTACATCGTTTTCTATACACCCAAAGCATTAAAAGTAAGGTTTTCTTAGGATTTTCGACGATTTTCGACGATTTTTCGGTTTATGACATGGCGGAAAAACGGAACCCCCATCGTAAACCGGGGACTGCCTGTATATATATATTTTAGTAAAATTATAGGGCAGCATATATTTTGAAAATAAAGGAAACAAGATTTTGTCAGTTAGATGTAATTTTCATACAGTAATTACCTCACAACCCTCAGATCATTCCTGTAATATCTCTTTTGGGGTTTTGTAAAACTTGATTGCACTTCATGACTATTTATGATGAGGCTGTTTAAAATAATCATTATAATAGTTTTCATTGCTACAGTGTGCTGTTATATTTTATTTCTGATAAGAATAAGACTTGTTAAATAACTTTTAATTTCTTTGATAAGAGCTTTTTCTTTTTATCTTTCTGATGAAAGCTCATTACAGATCAAACTACAGTACTTCAGTACAGCCCTGTCATTTTTTTCCCTTGCTGACATTTTAATCTATATTCATATTCATTATTACTTCAACTTCATACTCAGTATGTACAGTATCTTTTAAATGTTAATCCTCTGTATGCTCTGGAGACAGGTCATTTTGATATTTTTCCACAATCTTTCATTATTTTATGTAAGAGAATGCCTCACTACCATGAAGGTGACTTAACCTAAGTATGCATTCCAAGTTTTATAATTAACTTATCAAGTAAGTACATAGCTATAGTGTCTAACTAGTTCAGCAGCTAAAATCTGAAAATTCACAGTAGCGATGCTTTTGTTTTGGTGTAGGTAGATGGTCTCACCCACTTTCGGGAAAGAGAGGAACAACTCAGCAAAGCGCTTTAGTTTGTTTCTGCCGGCTGACAACAAGGTTGTTAGCTCTTAGCTAAATTTGGATTTCATTACTGGTGTTGATTGAGGTCAATTTGGTGAAGTACATTTACTTGGTAGCTTTTCAGCAATTATTTAGAGTTAGGGTTTTTTCGTAAGAGGTTTTTTCGTAAGACCTTAGTTTTTTCAAGATTTGATCATTTTTTCCTTACTTTGACTTTTGGTTGCCAACTTGTCTGACGATGTCCGACACAAGTACGTCTTCCACTTGTTATTGCGGCAAAGGCTGCAATACGAGGTTAACTTCAGTGAAATATGACTCGCATACGTTTTGCGCTGATTGCAGAAGTCAAGTTTGTTCTTTAACATGTGAGGAATGCAGAAATTGGGACCCCAAACAGTGGAAAACTTTAAGTTCTCATCTATCTAAGTTAGAGAGGGATAGGAAGAGAAAGGCATCTCCTAGGAACAACAGTAAGACCATAGTTAGCCAGGAATCTGATAAGTCTTCAGTCAATGTTGATATACCTATTATTTCTGCTTCTGTATTATCCCCTATTCCCAGTTCTCTTGCTGTACCACCTGATCCTTTACCCAGCTCCCACACTTCCGACCCCAGTGCCATTGCCAACCTAGAGTCAAGATTCGACCATAAGTTTGAGTTAATTGTGAATTCTATGGCCCAGTTGGCTTCTGTTCTTGCCCTAATGGATCAAGTTAATAAAGTTGGTGTTATCAGTGCAAATGAAGTGTTAGTGGAGGAGCTGGCTGCCTGTCCTGCCTACTCTCCTAGGCAAAGGTCCCTGGCACACTCCCCTGAACCTGGGGGAGGCCATACCAGAGTCCCAAGGGAGGTCGGTGTGGTCTGACCACGGGTAGTCGGCCCCCTCAGTTGCCCCTGTTGCAAAGTCCCAGGGCGCAACAGACAGCCATTGGAAAGGTGTCTTTTCGGAGGTGCATCGTCTTTCTTCAAGTTCGGAGGCATCTAGCCCCGATGTCAGGCGCCAGTGGTGCAAAAGTGATAAATCTAGGCCATTGAAAAGGCCAGCAATGGGTGTATCCCACACCCCTCAGGTGCCCAGTAAGAAGTCTCACAGTACAGCACTTGAGGAGCCTTCATGCAGCTTTTGGGACAGTCTCAAACATTTTTCTCCAGTTTGCTCAGATTTGAAACGATGAGTTTTGGCACCTAAGTGCTCGTCTTCGGCGCAGAGATGCAACCATTCCATATCCCCTGTGGAAGCTACGGTGTCTGAGTGTCCGTTAGCGCCTGATGTTTCGGTATCTTCGGACCACCCAGTAGCTCCTAAGCACTCAGTGACTTCCCAGCGCCAAGTAGCTTTGAGCCCCCATTAGTGCCCGTATGTTCGGAGATTTCTGAGTGCCCATTAGCACCCGAGAGTGCTCTCCTCTAAGGGCTTGGTGCCAGCCCTGTATTGTCAGCACCAAACCCCAGACTTCAGACTTTTTCTTCAGTTATGAACCCATTTTAGGTTTTATGAAAAAGCCTCCTTCTGCTGCTAAGCCAGCTGCAGACATCTCTTTCTTTAGTGTCGCCAGACAAAGAGGAGTCAAATAAGGATGTGGAAGAGGATTCGACTTCTGCTTATGTGGCGTTCCTTCGTTTTTTACTACGGAGTTTCCCTGCCTTTTTCTCGCAAGCGACCCCATCTTTTCTGGTGTCCACTTTGTTGATAAGTAATCAACTTGCTGAACACTCCAGGTTGCCCAAGATGGTGCTCTCTGCTTCCTCTAGGAAGGCACCCAGTGAAGTAGATGCTTGGCTCTTGGCCAAGAGAGAGCATGGGATGGCTTCTTTTTCTTTCCTCCTGCCCGTCTTTTGCATAGAAGGTATTCTTCTTAAGCCACTGGAGAGGCTCCTTCCCTGGGAGCCGCTGCCTCCTCCCAGGGGTATTTCTCTGGCTTGATTGATTCTTCTAGGAGATAAGCTTTTTCATCAGCTAAAGTGACGTTTTCTTCGGCAGAGATTGATCATCTACTTCGAAACCTCTTCAAGGTGTTTGAAGTACGGTAATTAGTTTCTTGGATTGGTCAGTAGGCGCCTTGGCATGGAAAATACAGGACTGTTCCTCTTTCCCCGAGGACTTCGTCTCGGATGTTCTGGGTGTTCTCTCTTGCACCAATAAAGGAGTTAGAGAAAGGACTAGGGAACTAGCCTCTCTTTTTACATTGAGTGTTTTAAAAAAGAGATATGGTGTTCATACACCACCAAAGGAGTGACTACAGCACAGAAGTCTGTTCTCGTTTTTTCTCCCTTGGTGAAGGATTTTCTGTTCCCACAATCGACGGTTAATGACATTGTGTCTCATCTACACAAAAAATCAACCTAGGACCTTCTGTCTCAGCCAGGGAGACATCCTAAGGACCCTCCTTCGTTTAGTGGGAAGTTGGCCTCTCCTCTACAGCCTCGTCCTTTTCATGGTGGGAGAACAAGATCTTCCAGACCATGTTCCAATGTTCGCTTTTTGTCGTGAACAGTCAGAAAGTCTTACATAAGCAAGCAAGGGGGGAACACATTCCTTCTCCCTTTGCAAGGCAGCAAGGGATCTTCTACTTTGGGCAAACCAGAATCAGACAAAATTAATAACGAGATTTGTCCAGGGCAGACTGACTGTCCTGGCAGACCAGCTCAGCAGGTGCGATCAAGTAATCCCACAGAGTGGACTTTTAGGTCCACAGGTTTTCCTGGATCTTTGGAGACTGTGGGGAACTCCGACTTTGGATCTCTTTGCAGATTCCAAAAATCATCGTCTACCTCTTTTTTGTTCGCCAGTTCCAGGCCCCTTAGCATAGGCTATGGATGCCATGTTACAGGACTGGCCAAACAAAGATATGTATGCCTCCCCACTGTTCGGGATGATATGAGAAGCCCTGAACAAGTTCGGTCACACCAAAATGTGTCGATGACACTAATAGCCCTTTTCTGGCCTCTAAGGGAATGGTTCCCGGATCTTCTGGATATGTTGGTAGACTTTCTAAGGCTTCTACCACAAAAATGCAATCTGCTCAGACAACCCCACTTCAGACGGTTCCATATAGGGTTGTCAAATCTAGCACTGACAGGTTACAGATTGTCAAGAAATTACTCAGAGCTAAGGGATTTTCAAAGGCAGTGGCAGACTCTATTGTGAGATGCAGATACCAGTCATCCGCCAACGTCTATCAACATAAGTGGTCCATATTCCACACTTGGCGCATAACTAATGGCATCTCGTCTACTAAGACATCTTTAGCGGAAATCGCTGATTTCCTGTTGTATATGAAGACCACCAGAGGTTTGTCCCTGTCTGCAATTAAAGGTTACAGGTCCATGCTTAGGTCGGTGTTCTGACATAGGGGCCTGGACCTTTCTTCCAAACAGGATATTTCTGATGTTATAGATCATTCAATACATGCAAGACAAGGGATTTGCAACCAGTATCTTGGAACCTAGATGTTGTTCTAAAATGGCTCTCTAACCCTGCCTTTGAACCTCTTAATTCCACATCCCTTAGGAATCTTACAAAGAAGACCCTCTTCCTGATAGCCTTAGCCACTCCTAAGAGAGTCAGTGAGAGACAGGCGATTGACAAAAGAGTCAGATTCACTCAAGAAGCGGTTTGCAACTATGCTCTGGGGTTTCTGGCAAAGAACGAGACTCTGTCTAAACCTTGGCCTCGTTCTTTTCGTATAAAGAATTTAGTGGAAGTGCTTGGTTCAGAGGATGAAGAGAGAGTGCTTTGTCCAGTAAGGGCTTTGAAGTTTTACCTGCATAGGACTGAGAGAATAAGCAGTCCTGCCAGTAACCTATGGTGTTCAGTCAAAGACCCTTCGCGGCCCCTTACGAAGAATGCCCTTTCTTCATAAGGGACCTCATTCGTGAAGCACATTCTCAGATTGAAGAAGAACTTCCTATTCTTAAAGTCAGAGCTCACAATATTAGAGCCATAACTATGTCGTTAGCTTTTAAGCACAATCTCTCCCTCTCTTCCATTCTCCAAACGACTTTTTGGAAATGCAAGCCAGTGTTTGCTTCCCATTACTTAAAAGAAGTGGAAACCATTTTTAACAGTTGCAGTACCCTAGGTCGGTTATCGGTGGCTGGCATGGTATTGGGGGAGGAAGGGTAGGAAGTGTCCCTTCCAACCTAATTCTCGTCGCCTTGACATAGGTCGTTGAGTTTTTGGGGAGTATGGGGGTACTGTGTGCTTGGATACCTGCCGTTTTGTGCTTTTAAATGGATGGGTGAAGATGATTTAATCTTTGTTGTAGGTAATAAGCCTGGTTTATCTGGTTGTCTTTTATGGTACTGCACCCAGGGCAGTGGCAAATTTTGTACGCTTTACTAGCAATCAGAATGGTCCTTTGCTTAAAGCTCCCACTTACATAGCAGACGACTCTTGGCTATACTGCCGTGCTGCTGCGGTTAAGATGAGTGCCAACCAGAAGCAGTTCCTTCCTGCAGCAGCTCTCTTAACAGGTAAGGAAACAACAAGTATTGTCTCAATACTAGCAAATTTTCTGTTCTCAAATTCATTACATTTACTAATGTTTTGGGGTAGAAGATGTCCATGCATCCCACCTCCTGTCAGTGTGGGAATCAGCTGTGTAATTACTTGGTAAGTTACTTTCATAAAAATGACATCTTTGTAATAAAATAAGTTTTATATATACTTACCAAGTAATTACAGAATGGGAGCCCACAAATTGAAGGGCTTTGCTGAGTTGTTCTCTTTCCCGAAAGTGGGCCGAACTATCTACCTACACCAAAACAAAAGAATCACTACTGCGAATTTTCAGATTTTAGCTGTGGAACTAGTTAGAAACTATAGCGATGTAATTACTTGGTAAGTATATATAAAACTTTATTTTATTATAAAAATGTCATTTTTGTCATCTTAGGTGATTTTCCTTTTCGTAATTAACAGATCCTGTTGCCTGTCTTACCATTTTTTGTGTAATTCTCTTTTTCTGTATTATACCAAATGCTACAGTGTGGAGTCTTAAATCTTATATACATAAATTTTCAGTTTCAGAATAGGAACATATGTAACAAGAGGAACACATTAAGCATTTGATAAAATTAATTTTTAAGGAACAGTATCTTACATGCTTGGTGTTTAAGTGTGCTCATAACATTTGATTTAGGTTACAGGTTGATGGAATTGATATACCTGAAGCTGCACGTGTAGAATTAACACAGGATGCCAGTTTTTCAAAAGGGCTCGTTATTTTAAGAATGATATGCAGTGGTCATCTGCCACTAGGTAAAAATCTCATAAAGAACCCATCAGGGGCTGGTAAGTGTTTTACCTACATATTAGTTATCCTTTACATTGTTGTGCTTCCATCATATTCTGCTTTATGTCTGTACTCAATACTGATACCTTTGTGCACAAATGCATGGCTTACTTTTACTCTTTGAACATCGTGTATGGCAGTGATTAATCAGTTGAAGTACTTTCTCCAACCTGTTTATTGTTAACATGGGTTACATAGAAGTTTCCTGTGGCTAATTAGAATTGACATAAAACAATACAATTGTTTTAGTTTTTGGACCGTAAAGTGTTATTAAAATATCGTGAAATGAGCTAACATTAACAATTGAATATATAACACTGCAAAAAATTTCACAATGAAGTTTTGGTATTTGAATTGTAAGGTGTGCTTAAAGGTCGCTTGTGATTGTCAGAGGCAAGGGACAGGCAATTTTACTCTTACACAGTACAAACATAAATATGATCAGTGATCAAACCTTATCCACCCTAGCTAGAACAGGTGAGAAACAGGAAGTGATAGCTTATGACTCAGCAGTTAGGCTTATAGGCTCCTAAAAAACCTCCAATCTCTAGTTCATCATCCCACAAACTGGGCTTGATCTGGGGACCATCATACTGCGAACTCCAGCAAAATCAACTTAGGTATAAAAATAACAAATCAAGACAATTATTTCACAAACTGGAACAGTAATAAAGTGATGATTATAAAATTTATATTTTGAAATCAGTCACTGTAAATTTAGATTTTTAAATCAGTTAATGTAAACAATGCAATCATTGTAGACTATCAATATTTAATACAAGTACAGCAAACCCCCCGTATTTGCAGGGGATGCATACTGCACCTCCCCGCGAATGGCTAAAAGCCACGAATACTTAAAGCCCCACTAAAAGCACTTAGAAGTGCCTAAACACTTAGAACTGCCTGTTTTGATAGTTAAAACAAAAACCTCTAAAAATGCTTATACCAGAGTGTTTTAATAGTTTTACCACAAAAAGTGCATTTAATCATGAAAATATGAAAATACAGCAATTAGTGAATATTTCTCGGTGAAAAATACCGCAAATGGGTGAATTTTCTGTGAATGATGGGTATATACGTTCCACAGAGAAGTCTGCAAATAGGTGAGTCCGCGAATAGTGAGACCACGAATACGGGGGGTTTACTGTAAAACAGTTGCATAGAAGTTCATTTTATTTTTGTGTTGAGCCAGCCCACATGCACTTTCGAGAGAGAGGGCCTGCATCTTATTTTTTTTTTTTTTAATATTTTACTACATAATTTGTACAGTAGATATTAATTTCTAATGCTAGTTTGAGTAAATTAGGCCAAAATGGGTTGTTGAAAACTGTGAAAGCATTAAGGCTAAAGAAGAACAACCATGCTCAGCTTCTACTGTACTGGGCTACCCCAAAACCTTAGACTAATCAGTACAAACATTGCCTGTTATGCAGGAGTATTCCTCAGTATGAGCTGAAATCAGTCTTTGCACCTTTTTTAAAAGTGAAACTTCTTTCGCCTTTTCTGAAAAGTGTGAAAGACATAAGCAGGTGTTTGGTCACTGTATGTCCTTGGTGTTTGTATAACCAGTTTTGTTCCTCTGCATTGGTGCTAGGAGTATGCTGGTTGATTACCACAGTGGAGAGGTTTGGTAGCAGTGGAGAAAGATGTTCACCAGTTTCTATGAAGGGGATTACTCTACTTTTAATATTTCCAAATCTTTTTTATTTCTTCCTCCTGGACTGCCCACTCTCTCTTTCCTCACTTCGTGCTTTAAACCAGGGGATTATACTCATGATGTTAGGTGATTAGCCCAGGTTTTCCAACAGTGCCAGTCCAGGTGCTTATGTTAAGTTCTCCCCAATTCAGACAACTGCATGCTCATGGTTTCCCACCTACTATTAATGCTTCATTGGGCTTAGAGCCTTAGATGAAGTACTGACAGACATCACCACTCAGTATCCCAGGTGACCCATTTCATGTCCACTAAGGAACTCAATGCCGTTGATCCTCTTATAGCAAATGTGTTGCTTGTAAGGATACCCACATCTTGTCTGGGAGGAAACCCCCACAGTACTGTATTGAGTATAGGCCATACTCTGATGCAGCTTTCGTCCTCAGCACATATTGTACTGTGCAGCTGTGGAGAGTAAAACTCATAGGCAGAGTGAGGTAAAGAAACTCTGACCTGTATTTTCATCTCCATCTTTCGCCTCCTCTTCCTGAAGCCCTTCTTTTTCTTCATCTGCATCTTCTTCCTTTCAGGGGAAGGAGAAGAGGAGGTCTTGGAAGCCCTCGTGGAAGCTGTTTTATTGGATCGAGCAAGCACCTTCCTTCTATGTGTTGATGATGGTATTCGCTTATATGTGGGTGAGACACATGCTATAAGAAGGGTTGATGTATGGTTCCCTGATCCTGCTCTTGAACCATTGTTTCCCTGTTTACCCTTGAAACCTGAGGACTGCGCACATTTTTCCTGTTTGTACTTCAGCCAAAGGTATGGAGAGAAGAGTTAGTGCTATTGTCTTCCTCTGATTATGTATTATCCCAGATCCTGTGCTTGAAGGCAGAAGGTTCATGTGCGACAGGTTGCCACTGTACGTTGCCATTGGGTATCGTGTCCTGAGGGTTCTTCTTCTTCAGAACTTCTTGGCTCATTGTGAGCTAAATGATCTTAGGGAAGCAACTAATGCACTATGATGGGCCATCTTATCGATAGAGCATACTCTAGGGTGCACTGAAAATGTGAGACACTTACTCCATGTGGTCATTGCATGCATATGGTGTCTTAGATCAGGTTCACAGTCTGATCTGCAGATCAATAGGATCCCTGCTGTCCAGCAGATTGAGCAAGCTATTCCTGCAAGTGACATGCCAGAGGAAGTTCATGCTTGAAAATACATAAACTACTTACATCTGTGCTCTTCTCCTAACGTGTTTTGACTGAGACTAGTCTAAGTGAAATGGATCGGTCTTGGTGCGTACATAAAACCCACAAATTTGGCATTGGTTGTAATTGAGAAAGTGAGTGCCCAGAGCGATATAAATGAATGGCCTTAAACACCTTCATCAGAAGAGTTTTCTTGCCCTGTTCTTTTTGGAATTACACAGGTATAGTGGAACACGTTGGCCAGGTTATCATCAGTAATGGACATACAAATCATGTCATGAACAGGTGCACTAGAAGAGTTAAGGATAGATGATACCATGAGGAACCTCGCCCTGCCACCGTTGATGACATCAATCTCTTTTATAGGAGCATATTCCTCAATAAATATAAAGAAGACTAGTGCACCCTCAATTCATCATTGAAGGAAATGTCAGCCTATTCAACCCAGAAAAAAAGTTCAGGCTCAGTATATATTACAGAAATAGAGATGATGAAGAATAAACTGGTCTCCTCCATGCAGGGTCCCTGAAGAGAACCAATATGGTCTACTGATACAAATGCCCTGTCCGAGAGGGCCTTGCGCCTGCATCAGTAGGACTACCATGCACTTCTCTAAGACGACCTCCTGCCAAGCTTAGGAAGGAAGGTACCATATATTATCACCCAAGGACTGTGTGCACCATCAGAATGAAAAGATGTGACATCATCCCCAACATTGAAAGCATTAATCATACAACCAATCATCGCTGCCTACATTACTCATGGAAGCCCTACCCATCAGGAGAGAGAAGCCTGGTCTAAATAATACACAGGAGACTCTCTTCCTCCTGACATCAGCATGAAAGGAATGGACTACCAGTATCCCTGATGAGCAAACCTGTCAGGAGCCTCCATTCACTGGCAAAGATCCTTCCAGTACCTCCACCCCCAACCTCCCATTCTCCAGCACTTGCGCTAGGCGAAGGGTACAACCATCAGTGTCTGGGAGAAGGCTTTGCTCAGGCAGAATAATCTCCTAGCAACCAATGAGAATTCAGCGATGTTCCCGCCTGCAGTGCTTGCCTCCTATATATACCGCCACCTGCATTCCTTGTCTCCAAAATCATCTCATCCATCTTGAGAATGACTATTGGTGATGAGAAATGCCAAAAGGAATATCTGAGCTACGACTCCATAATCCATTTGCCAGAAACCTGCTGTTGAATTTTATGGCTTCATTCCCTGTATTTTACCACCACTTTTGTTGGATATAGAATAAAAACTTCTATACACACACTCTGCTAATATATTTCCCTCTACCAGGGTATGAATATTGTCCAATTATTGTCCACTGTTAACATAGAGAAGAGGAGGATTTTACAGAAAACTGAGGGCTCAGTATAAAATTAACTTGAATGATACATCCATCCAATTTAACGAGACATATTATCATAATACATGGTGCTTGGATAAACTGGAGAAGATTGTCAGGGATATTGTGTGACAGGAGGATTAGTGCAAAGGTCAAAGGGAAGTTTAACAGTAACAGAAGTGTAGTTAGATCAGCGATGATTTACAGAGCCGAGACGTGGCCTATGAAGAAGTCTCAAGAATGGAAAATGGATGTGGCAGAGATGATGATGTGGAGGTGGATGTGTGGAGCCATAAGATGAGATAGGATCAGAATGAGCCCCAAGATTTTATCATTTTGTGTGCTGTTTCTGTTAGCACACACTTCTGCATGAGCCCTGGAGCTACTTCAGCATCTAGTTTTTCCAGGTTCCTTTTCAAGAATCTTGAAATCGTGCCTAGTGTTCCTATGATTATTGATATGTACAATTTCCACTGGCATATCCCATATCCTTCTTATTTCTATTTTCAGGTCTTGATACTTGTCAATTTTTCTCTTTCTTTCTCATCTACTCTGGTGTCCCATGGTATTGCGACATCAGTGAGTGATACTTTCTTCTTGATTTTGTCAATCAGCATCAAGTCTGGTCTGTTGGCACATATCACCCTATCTGTTCTGATACCATAGTCCCAGAGGGTCTTTGCCTGATCGTTTTCTATCACTCTCTCAGGTTGGTGTTTGTACCACTTATTACTGCCAGCTAGCTGGTGTTTCTTGCACAGGTTCTTGTGGAGGGCTTTTGCTACTGAATCATGGCTCTTTTTGTACTTGTCTGTGCAAGCGCTGGACATTCGCTTGCTATGTGGTTTATGGTCTTGTCTTTCATATTCCACTTCCTTCATATGGGTTAGATGTTATTTCCATCTGTTGTTCTTTGTACATATCTGGTTCTTAGGGCTTGATCTTCTGCTGCTGTTAGCATTCCTTTTGTTCCCTTCTTGAGTTTTCCCCTCTGTAGCCATTGCCGTGTTTCATTACTGGCCAGTTCTTTTGTCTGTCTCATACTGTCTGTGCATTGGTTTGCTGTGCCATTCCTTTGTTCTGTTTTTTATTCTCTTGTCCTTGTATATTTGTGGGTCTTCATCTACTTTTATCAGTCCTTCCCATGCACTCCTTAACTTCTCGTCTTCACTTGTTTTTAGATATCGCCCCAGTGCTCTGCTCTCGATGTTGATGCAGTCCTCTATACTTAGTAAACCTCTCTCTCCTTCCTTTCATATTATGTATAGCCTGTCTGTATTTTCTCTTGGGTGTTGTGCTTTGTGTATTCATGTGTTTCTTAGTTTTCTGGTCTATGCTGCAGAGTTCAGCCTTCATCCACTCTACTACTCCTGCGCTGTATCTGATTACTGGTACTCCCCATGTGTTTATGGCTTTCATCATGTTTCTGGCATTGAGTTTTGACTTGAGTATCACCTTAAGTCTCTGCATGTATTCTTTTCTGATCGTGTCCTTCATCTCTTGGTGTTTTATATCCTCTCCTATTATTCCCAGGTATTTTTATCCTTTTTCATCTGTGTTTGATGCTATTCCCATCTGGTAGCTTTATCCCTTCAGTCCTTGTCACTTTGCCTTTTTGTATGTAGACCAAGGCACATTTTCTATTCCAAAAATACATCCTGATGTCCCTAAATACAAGCCTCTCAGTCTGGATTAGAGTATTTGTTTCCTTGATGCTCTTACCATACAGCTTGATGTCATCTATGAACATCAGATGGTTAATTCTGTTGCCTCCTTTCTTGAGTTGGTACCCTGCATCCATCTTCTACAGTACTTTTGTCATGGAAATCATGGCTACTACGAAGAGTAGTGGACAGTGAGTCACCTTGAAAAATCCCTTTCTTGATGTTAACCTCTGCTAGTCTTATTCCAGAGCTTGTAAGTACTGTATTCCAGTTGCTCATTGTATTTTTTAGGAAGCTGATGGTGTTCTCCTCAGCCCCATATATTTTCAGTTATTCTGTTAGCTACATGTTGAAAGCTTTCTTGTACTGTACATAGTCAATCCATGCCATTCTTAGGTTGGTTCTCCTTCTCTTACTATTCTTCATTACCATTTTGTCTATCAGGAGCTGGTCTTTTGTGCCCCTACACTTCCTTCTGCAGCCTTTCTATTGTGGGGGATGGTGTTTGTATCCTCTAGGTAGTTATATAGCCTTTCATGGATGATGCCTGTTAGTGATTTCCACATATTGGTAGGCAGGTGATAGGCCTGTACTAGTTACTAGCTATATATACCTTTTTCTTGTCTTTCTGCGCTAAGGATGTTCTCCCTGTGGTCATCCATTTGGGCGCATGGTGGTTTGTGATACAATGCTGGGTTGTTCTGCTATTCTTGGGTGTATGGCCTTCAAGTTTTTGAGCCAGTATTCATAGACTTCATCAGGACCTGGAGCTTTCCAGTTGGGCATTTTCTGTAGTTGGTGTCTGACTGTGTCTGTTATGATCTTGGTGAATCTTTGTTTTATTCTCCCCATTTTTTCTGCCTTGACTTTCTGGAGCCATGTTGCATGTTTGTTGTGTGATACCGGATTGCTCCATATGTTTTCCAATGGTCTCATACTTGGTATGACTTCAGGAATTTCCTGGTGGTTGCCTTCCCCTCTTATTTGGCTGTATAGTCTTTTCTGGTTGGTTCTGAAGAGTTTGTTCTGTTGGTATCCTTGGTGTTGGTGTTTGTATTTCCATGCATTCTACTACTAGTCTTGCTCCTGCATATGCCAGTTTATTTGTTTCTGTGATACTGGTGGTGTGTATTAGTCTCATTATTTCATTAATGTCACATGTTTTCTCCCTTAGTTTCTGTGAGTTGTAGGCTTTCATGGAGGGGATCTTTGTTCTTTCTATATCTGGCTTCATCCATTGTCTGATCTTTTCCACGCATTCCAACCTCTCTGTTACATCTTTGGTATTTCCTTGTGTGCCGTTGTTTGGTAGCTCATCATTCCTGTCGTTTCCTGTGGTAACGTCTCTTAGTTCGTCTTCTTGTTATTCGTTGCTGGGTATTATTTCCCTCTCCAGCTCCTCTCTATCTGTTGTGGAGAGTCAGTTCTTTATCTTTATGTTTCTTACTTGGTCTGCCAGCCTTTGTTGTGTTTGAGGGGTGTTGTTTCTCTCATTCTAGATGTTGACCAATCTTCTTCTGTATCCTCTTCCTGCAGGGTGCCTCTGATGTAGCATCTCCATATTTCCTTATTTTCTTCTCTTGTCCGTTTCTTCTTCTGGTTTGCCTCTGTAGTTCCAGTCTCTGGTTGCTGGTTACTTTCGTTGTGGTGGTCAGTTGTTAGATGATGACCTCCAAGTACCTGACCATCCTCCCCGCTCATTGGGCCGTATACCTGGCTGCCAGACGAAGCTACTCTGTTGCCAGAGGCTCCATTTACATCGTTGTCATTTAATCTTTCATTTCTTTCCATCATTGCTTAGTTTTTGCTCTTTAACCCATAACTGGACCCTAGTCCATCAGGAATAGGTACTCATTTACAGCTGAGTAGCCTGAGGAAATTGTGGTAAAGATCCTTTCCCAAGGAATCAACGCCGAGGAGAGAGGTCACCCATCCAACGACTGACCAGCCCCAATGTTGCGTAACCAATCCATCAATGAGCTAAACTACTATGCCACGGCACCCATTTATTATTATTATTATTATCATTATTATTATTATTATTATTATTATTATTATTATTATTATTATTATTATTATTATTATTACCATACTTTATGTCATGTAGAACCCACCTTTTTTCCTAAAACTGTGCCATATATATCATCTGGTTCTTAAATGCAAAGCTGAAGTATCTACTATATTAGACAAATGATTACTCATATACCATAGACTATCGTAATATTGTAATATTACCAGTACTGTATTTACTATAATTTCGTCATTATCATTATATTGCAATTATTATCATTGTCATTGTTATTATTATGATTACTTTAATTATAAAAGAAATTTTCATAAAAATTAAAGCTGAATGTTTTTTCTGATACCAATAACTTTGATTTGCACCCAACTGTAGAATATAAAAAGTAACTGTTTCTGTGTTACACATGTCTGAGTCATACCTGCCACATATATCTTGTTATTAGGTAATGTTGAGTAATAGTGATCATCATGAAGTTGTAATTAATTGGACAGGTAGGTGGGCAGAGGCTAAAAGAAACATAAAAAGAAAGAAAGCATTGATGAATGCACGTGTATGTGTTGAAAGGATGCTGCAAAGTTAAAAAAAACAATAAGTCATAGGTCTCATTTTTTTCTACCGCAGATGAATTGAACTTATCCAGAAAGTGAGCATTAGCAATACGAGTTTTAGTTTACCTTTCATTTTTGTCAGTTATAATTTACTGTGATTTTTGTGGATTTAAAGATGGTGTCATAAGATGCTTATGATTTTGACAAGATTGTGAAATGCATCACCTTTCATAATGTGCAACTTTATTAGTGTATGTTTGTATCTAAATCAAGTTTGATATTTTAGGTTTCTATTAGTGAAATGTTGACCTGAATTAAGTTTAATATGTTTAAAATTTTATTAGCCAACTTTTGGACCTAAATGAAGTTACATTTTTTGAAATACTTTATATGTTATGGAAGCCATTCAAAACAATTTTGCAGCTGGAAAGTTAGTAATTTGACCAGAGAACTAAATCACATTTGTAGTTTCATAGATCTGATCTGAATGATTTATTCTTAGTTTAGAGGTGCTTTGAATATCAGGTGAGGAGAGACTAAAAGTCCTGCATGAAAAGTAGAGCACCTAAGGCATTGACCAGCTTAGCAGTTGCAATGCCAGATTCCATGAACAAGCAAATATCACTGCCTACAGTATTTTAACATGAGGTGCACTGTTGGTAGTACATACCTCCTCACTTTAATGAAAAGTCGAAGGAACAATGTGATATTAGGCAATTCTGATGGACAGTTTAAAAAGATTAAAACCTTGTAAATCAGTGGAAGGTGTAAAAAGGAGAAATACTATTAAGTCATTTTTATATTTTGTCTTGTGGTTGCACAGACAAATGCAATTAATAATTACAATATCATAATGTATTTACAGAAAGTTTCTCACACTGGAGTGTTGTACATGGAGGTGATGGCCTCATTGTGGAATCTCTTCCAGCTGGGAGTGATCCAATTCCAGAGGAAGCAAAACTCCCGACACAGCATTGTTTTGTCTCATCTTATGGCCTCTGTAGCAGGCGGCAAGTCATTCATCTACCAAGCTTGAGAATCACACCAGTGGTATTAAAGAAGCTAAAACCAAAATTTATCATATCTGAATGGTTTGTTCACTTCTAAAATGTATTTGGTACTGTTAAGATTTAATTAAAGATTATTGCTACGAAAATAGTTTTTGCTTTGCTTTAACAGGTTTTAGTTTCATGGTAATGATATTTAAGAAGTTGGAGTCTGTGTATATCAAATAATATGTTTTCATCTAATGGTATTTGTTAAGCTCAATGTTTAACAGTAGATTTTTTTTTATTACAAACCCATTAATCATAAATATCCTTAATCTGTGCGAAACACGTTCAGAAAGCGAGATCCCAAGCAGGCATGACATGAGGTGGATGTCTTTGTCATACTACCGTGGGGATGTTTTGCCAGTCTACCCAGGACCATCAAGCATTTCTTCCTGCCTTTGCACTGTCATTCTTGGATTAGTTATTGTATATTTTTTCTCATTTCTTACTTTTTACCTTCTGGCCAGCAACTGACACGCTATCTTAGTTCCTGTTTTCAGTGCCTTTGTAGTGATGTTCACTGTTTCATGAGTTCCCATGTGGTTTTCCTGTAGATTTCAATAACTTTCAATAAATCTCAGTAATTTGAGTACTTTAATAGCTTCAGGTTTACATAATTGTAACTTGAAGTTTTTCTTTGCCAAGTCTTGTGAGTTGTTGAGAGTAACTTTTAACCCTTACCCTGCTTTTATCAGAGTTTTTGTTTGCTGAAGGATATTTGCATAAACTTTTCCCCCCTACCACAGCTGCACAGTAAAGATTGCCTTTGGTTAACTGTTCTGTCAGCTTTTCACAACATTATTTTGTATTAATTTTCTAGTGCATTATCTTGTTCATTATGCCTTACTCTAGTTGTTTAGCTTAGTGCAGTTAATCCTGTAATATGTTTATATTCTATAGAAAAGATCTGCAATTACACTCCCTTCTTACAGAGGTGACAACTGCTCTCCTGCCTTATAAGGACTGGCCTATTAGGTATTGATACGGGTACAAACAAAGGTGGGCATACAAGTTATGATATTCTGCTTTGGCTGTTGGTAAGTCATTGAACTCTCCTTCATGGTACCTGATGACACAAGGGGCTAATGTCAACTAAATAAGCCTTCTTCAGTCTCAACTCCTGTATTATCACCTGAAGAGCTTTCACTTCCCATGGATGTGTCCCTTTCTTGAGGATCTTGTGTTCATCCATGGCTTAGATTTCCTGATTTCTTTTTCTACCACTCCTGTCATATTAGCCTTTGGAGTACTTGTTCAGCTTCCTCCTTTTGCTCTTGTTTCTGTTCAGGCTGAGCCTTCCACCTCGATGTCCTTTCTTTGCTCTCTTCAGGATGGCTTTTTGGTCAGACTTAGAACAAAGGTTCCATCTGTATGGTAAGGCCAGTTCCATGCTTCTGTTGATTCTTTCATGCAAAAATTGATCGTGGTCACCCATCCCTTCTTTGGTCTTGTGCCAGAGTCTGTGTCTCTTCTTGCCACTGGTTCAACCTTTAAAGCTGCTGTCCCTTTTGTTTTAACCCTGTTTTATGTATCTATCTGATTCTGAGTATTGTTTTTTCTTATGGAAATATGAAACATTGCCTTTTATATAGAAGTATCCTTCAACCCAAGCTGAAGTGGTTGTTGAACTTGGTAACAAGGCTGTTAACTGCTGGAGATTGGGGTTGAGAGGGGTAGTACCTCTTTCTCACCTTGCATCTTTATTCGCTTTTTCTTTGGCCTCTTTGAAGAGTGGACATGTTCACTCGCTGAGGTTGGTGATCCCTTCCTCTGATGCTACAAGTAGGAGGTTGACTGTCTCGCTACTGGACAAAGTGGCGAGAGTAGGGAGTAGTTTCAGTCATTCAGGACTGGTGCAGGACCCTGTTCAAGGGCCACCAGTCTCCCATACAAATGCACTGAAACTGTTCCAACTATAAACAGCCATGACGGGACATCAGGTAGTGTTACAGTGTCACCAGTAAAGTATCTTCAAGAGGCAGTGGTAGCTAAACAATCAATAACTATAATTGGACATAATGGGACTTTTGTTTTAACTAGAACCTCGGCAGCTGTCTTATTTATTTTTTCTTAAACAAAACAGGACATCAAGAAGATAGTTGACAATGGCCTAGTGTTGTAGTTTAAAATATCACATATACAACAAATACTTCTTTTGGTATGTCTAAATTTGCCAGTTTAGGTTAAATTGCTCAGTTAAAATTACCTTTGAGGTAGAAATCTTTATTTGATATTATTGTTGTTATTATTGTTTTTATTATCATCATGAAAATATAACTAGATGACCAAGCTCTTTTGCAACAATTTATTCAAAATATATGCTGTTTTCATGGACTTGGATTCCATTTATAAAAGATGTTCATGTTGCACTATATAGAGTTTTGTGTACTGATTTCTGTGCTCTTTGGATGCTATATAGTGGGTTATTGTTATTTCTGAAATGTATCCTGTATGAGTTTATTCCTTATGTATTACACAATTTAAGAGTGTTCATACCATATTGACATTTTTACACATCAGCCTCTCCATTGAAGCTTACCACAAACAGTGCGTCTTGCCTTGAATAGCATTCTTTAGATCATATGAAAGGTTCTGTGCTGTGTCCCTTTGGCCCCCAGCTGCATTGCTTTCTTCTACGTATTTCTCATCTGTTTGCTTTGGTTCCATCATATATGATTGTCCAATTTCTTTTAAATTTACCCTGTTTCATTTTCATCTTCATCTAAGAAAAAATCTTTAGGATGAACCTTGTGATAATCTATAAATGGGACTTGACACATAGAGAGTGAAGCAGAAAAGAAAAATGGTATAAGAATAATTTAACAGAGCAATAAATGATGCACAGACACAAGAAAAAGGAGCATTAATGAAAGCAGTAAAAAGAAAGATTCGGAGTAAATAAGGGACACAAAGGTTACAAGGTAATGAGTTGGAGCTGTCAAAACATTGTGGATTAAGGCATTAACATGTGCTCATCATCAACACTCCATGTGGTCATAAGACTTCTTAGCTTTTCGCACGCATATAGGACATAAAGAAGAAAATAATATTGTGTGGAAGTTACAAAGTCAGTTGTAGTAGTTGTCTCATTCTTTCGTTGCATGCACCTCCAGACTTGAATTCTCTGTCTTCTGTTTCCTAAAATTATTAAGCCTGTTTCTTTCCAACATACAGGTTTTTTTTTTTTGCCCAGGGTGTGAAATCCATTAGAAAATTTATGTAGTGGGACTGGGCTTGATCTAGGTAGCATTCCCCAATTTGATATCTACGCCATAAAAAAATAATAATGTAAAGCTTGTATCTTTAGTCAGCAGTAGCCCATCAAATGTTTATATCTTTTTCAAACTTCATTTTAGAAATCAAATAACTTGTGAGGTCATGTGAGTAACTGATATATCAATGACACTGTTAATTCAAAGGCATTCAGTGATCCTGTTACACCTCACTTCACAAGAAAGGTGTCTAATAACCTGTTTCAGAACATGGTAGTTGATTTATTTCAAAATTATCTTTGAATGGAGATTTTGGGGTACATGAAGGAGAAAGAAAGATTGGTATTTTTAATTAGTTTTTGGCCTCAATATGACACATTAGTTTTTTATATGGCTTACCCAAGGAGCAAGGTAAAGATGTTGGGCAGTTAGGTGGAAAGAGACTGAAGGAAATAGATGACAAGTAAGAAAGCAGAAAGCAATGCAGTTTGGGGACCAGAGGGACAGTGCTAAGAATCTCAAACTCCTTCTACAATACTCCATACAAGGCTCATTGTAGGTGATGGTCTCTCTACAGTTGGAAGTTGGAGAGAGAACTTTGATAATGATCTTTAGATTTTGTTGAAAAGTGTATAAGCTCTTTTTGAAACAGTCTTATTACATTACATTCTATGTCAACTTGAGATTTAATTAACTAGAACAGTGAGAGACATTTATGAGATCCTGCCTATTGACTGTTGTGAAGTTTATGGGTTAATTTTTACTTGTTTTTAAATTTCCTTTTTTTATAGCCTGTAAATCTTTTGGGGATTTATTAATACTACATAGTTATGTGTCTATTCCTGAATCAAAGGTGGCTAAGTGAAAATCTGTATATTTTTCTCAATAGGGTAAGTTCACGATGGGACTGCCGGTCAGAAAGCAGATTGACTGTTGACTTTATTGGTAGAAAATCCACCAAAACTATCAATCTGGGATGGTCCTCGGATGATGATGATGTAGTTCAGCGCCACTGGTATGAGGTAAGTTGGTAAATGAACTTAGAATATATAATCATTCTATAGAAATTTATAGTAATATTCTAAAGTGCATGTCTTGAAACTTAATGAAAATATAGTATTTAGTTCAACAGTGCATCATTTGTCATCTTTCTTTGATACGTAACTTGAGTTTGATAGTTTGTCAAGTCACCCAGCGCAGCCAAGTTCATTAGAACAAGTGTTCTCTCCTCTCATTCTTCATCAAGCTTTCATAAACAAATAAAATTTTTACTTCATAAGTTATGTGAAGATGATAAAATTGTAGAAATAGTGTGTGCTGGATTCCTATCCATGTAGGCATTAAAGGCAATGAAGATGCTAATAAAGCAGCCAGAGCTGCAGTTACTATGACAAGGTCTCGCGCAAGTATTCCTAGTAATGATTATATAACATCTCAAAAATAGTTTCTAAAACATGTCATAGTCAGCAAATGACAGAATATTTGGAAAGGTTCATATGATAGTAAAAAAAAAAATACAGCCCGATGTTGAAATATGGAATTCATCAAAGCAAAAAGACGGGCACAGACAAGGAATTTCGACTCATCTTAGAATTGGTCACTCTTATTTGACTCATGGATATTTATGAATGTCCCTCATGATCCAATCCTGATAAAGTATGTACAGACTGGAGAGTAACACTGATTGTCAAACCCTCTTGTGTGAATGTCCAAAATATAATTGACAATGAATGTGAGGTTTTGGAAACAGATCTGTTCAAGAAATTTTATCAGATTCTCCATCATTTTCAGTGAACCCAGTTATAACATTTTTTAAACATTGTAATTTAAAATGTTATAATTAATAAATACAAATCCTTGGGCCTTATGTAAGAGCTATGTTAATTTGTTCACTGGTTAGGTTAAACTACTTAGTAATAATATTGATAATAATATTAATAATAATAATGATAATAATAAAAATAGTAATAATGGTAATAATAGAGATACGTAATGCACAGGTAGTTTTAGCAGGCGGGTGGTTTACAATTGGTGGGTCAGTTAGTGGACTAGATTTTGATGTGCTGGCTGGAAGTGGCTGCTGGCTTGGGTACCCCCTACTTGTGGCTGATATTATAGATCACACAGGTGACATGCTGTCAGCATCTGGTGCTCTCTCTCTCTCTCTCTCTCTCTCTCTCTCTCTCTCTCTCTCTCTCTCTCTCTCTCTCTCTCTCTCTCTCTCTCTCTCTCTCTCATCATCAAACCATGGCTGGTCATTTGTTCTAATCTTGATGACCTTTCTTGGGAGATACCGTACTAAAATAGCCATCAGCATTTCATTTAACTTCTTCTTGGGATCTGGATCTGATATAACATCTGAAATGTTAAGTGCCTGACAAGCTTTAATAATACAATCCCAATGGTGGCATTAGGAATATAGTGATTAGCAGATATGTCCATCTCAGTGGCACAATGGTCGGAAGTGCCTGTATACTCTCAGACCTTGGACTTCATGATAGCAGGAACATCTGTGAGTATGAGTTGTAATCTAATATCAGAAATATATGTGAATTCTGTAATTAGCGGGACAAAATCGGAAGACACTCAGAACTCAAAAGAAGACCGGGTATGCTGATCTGTGGAATTTGAATTAAGCCATATAAATAAGTTTCATCCTCTGAATAATAATAATAATAATGATAATAATAATAATAAACAGCAAATACATAAACATTGTAGAACTTACTAAAAACCTTGAAAGAAAGAACTTGATGATAAATATATTAGCCAGACCTAGCATATACAGCCATACCTTGTGCATGTGGGATGTTACAGTGGTAAATAAATTTAGGGCCACCTAACCCTGGGATTAAAAATTCAGCCTTTGGCTTATTACTACTTACAAGTGTCTCAAATAAAAACACCATATCATATTTATGGGCACAACCCTAGAGGTCAAGAATTAAAATTAACAACATAAAATTAGAGGCAAAACTAACAAACAGATTCATAATGACAACAACATAGTAGAAATCATGAGTAATAAACAATAAAATCAACAACAGTATTTACATTACTTACACTGTAATTTCATTAAAAGCATGAATGAAGCTGACCATATGTCATTAAAGAAGTGCCAGAAGCAACTGGTTGACAAGTGGAGCTGGGGCACTTTAAGGCAAAAAAGAAACCTGCCAGGTTTGCCACAACAACTGGGGGAGGGCAGTCAGGGTGGATTTAGAAATTATAAAAAACTGTGAATAAAAGATTAGGATAAGAAAAAGACACTGTCTTGATCTTCCACCAAGCAACTTTTGTTTTCTCATCAGCCTTACCTACATGATTTAAAAAAACACAGGACGTCAACAAAAAAAGAAAAATGCCTGATTGTACTCTCAAGCAAGGGAGCTCAAACCCAAGACCATGGAAGGCCACAGTGCAGTGGCTATGGCATAGTCCTAGGTTGGAGAACTGGGTTTGTATTCAGAGTAACCTTCTCTTAGAAGGGTTGCCTGCCAAGGCTGAAAGGTCCCTTCCAACCTCTGGTGTAATTTTAGAATGTCCATCTCTGAGAAGTTTCCTGCCAATGCTGAAGGGTCTCTTCTACCCTAACTTGTGCAGGCAGGGTTGTCACACCTTGAAGTGACATATGCTAAGGAAAAGCCCCTACCCAGTGTGTTAACATTTTGGTAGTTCTCTACCATTTACTGAAAGGTGAATGAAGCCAGGAGTATAATAATGCCATACATATTTATATCTGCTGGTGGGTTTACAGAAATTTTAGGCAATTTTTGGTTGGCAGTCAAAATGGAGGGGAGCTCTTTTATTGGTTGGCAGAGGAATTTCTCATTCGAGAGAGTCTGGCTGACTGACAAATGTGCTGGTTGGCTGGCACCAGGTCCCAGGACTTCTGATCCTATGGCATAATCCCATAAGTAGCAGTTGGCTGAAGGGTTTTCCAGGCGCATACCTTGCCGTTCTCTTGATGGTGGCGGGGAGAAGAAGGGTCTCCAGGGTTGTGTTCAACGATGGCTTCCATCGAAGTATGGCAGTGGTAGCTGATGTTGCCGTCCAGGATTTTTGTGCTCCTTACAATCTGTTGGGTTGGAGGGCGCTGCCGTGTTCCCTCATGTAGTAATGGTAGACCACCCCTCTGTGTAGCTGGACAGCAATCCTTTTGGGCAATGGTATTTGGTAAACTACTTTCCTCTTTGCTAGTGATAGGGCTGTTTTTCATGAGGTACTGGGCAGTCTTCCCATCTTTATTCTAGGTCTTAAGGTTTACTTTTCTCTCTACATCGGTGGGTTTTACATGGGTGCCAGTGATGTTCTTCAGGGCTGCCTTGTCTTTCTTATACAGCGCATCCTCAGTTTATGGTGGGGATCCATTCCAGCGCCACGCCATAAGTTGATTTCCTCTCTAAGTCAATTTTTCTTTGTTATTGGCACTTTAACAGTGCTTATGGTGCTGTAACTTGATGTTGCATCAAGTTACAGCACTGTAAGCACCATTAACTTGATGCCTGTTCTTGCTGTTAGCACCGTCAATGGCACTTATGGCACCGTAACTTGATGCAGCATCAGGTTACAGTGCTGTAAAACACCGTTAATGGCACTGAAAAAGCCCCATAAGATCGAATCACTGTAAGTTGGTGGCACCATAAGTTGAGGACGCATTGTATTCATATAGCCCCTGTAGAACAAAGTTTAATGTTCTTCACATCCTCCCGGGGACGTGGGTTTCCTGGCGATACCACTTGCTGAAGGCATGTCTTGTCACCCTGGTAACCCAATGCTAAGAGTACCTGTCATCCATCAGGTTTTTGCCGACATGTTTGAGCTCATCAGAAGAGGTATTCAAAGAAGAACAGTGTTAGAGGGCACGACAAACATAGGTGTTCACAACCAAGGATTTTAATTTTTCTTGCATTCACTACTGTCACTGAGGCAGAGCCTGATGTACGTTGGCATACTGTGGACCTGCACATGAAAGCCTTGAGGAGTGCTGGCAACGCTGATGTCCAAAAAAGGAATGGTGCCATTCACCCGTGAAGCAGAGAACTGATTCCTCCTCAGAGGTGTATCTTGGTGCCTCCAGTTCATTTTCTTCGGCGATGTTGGTGGTGTCATCAAACACCAAACATATACAGCTGGTCTGGTGATCCTACTGAAGACACTCCTATATCAAAGTTGATGAACAGCTCACCAAGGTGAGAACTGATGGCTACTCTGTCAATTTGCATCCACATTTGCCCTTGTTGATTGATGAAAGGGGCCTCCTTAGTGCAGATCTCAAGCAGGCACTGTAGGGATGTCTCTGGAATCTTCAGTGTTAGGGTAGAATCGTCTCTGTAGACTCTGTCAAGGATCATCCGTATTGTTTCGTCTGTGGGCACGTTAGTGAAAAGATTCAACAACCAACATTGCTGGATCAGAGAATCTTTCTCAGTGATAAAGAAAGGGTATGAAGAAATTTCGTGGCAAAAGTCTTGGGGATCATAATGAGAAACCTTTCATCCTTATGAGATCTGGTCAGAGAAGCAAAAGAGCTTGTTCAGGCTCTGTGGTTTGTTTGCAAAATTCAGGATATGGGGTTTTGGAAAAGGACAGGATGAAGGACAAATGTCCAATGCCGCCAGGTAAAATCAGTGGCTTTTGATGCACAAGCAGTTTTGGGATCCTGACCACCCAAGCAGTGTGATAATTTAGCTCTAACACTATACAGTAGTTGCTTTTATTCTTGTCCATTTTACACTTCTAGGGAGAGTTGTTTTGCACCATGAAATGTTAAACTTTTTTTCATTAAATTTTGTCCTTATGACAACCAGTCAGTTCATGTTGTTCATATTTGTGCTTCTCTGATATTAGTTTTGGTGTCATTTTCAATTCTTTTATCAATAACAGTTCATCTGGTTGCTGTATGAAAGAAGAATGTTGATGATAAACTTGCTTGCTCAAAGTTTGAGGTACATTGATAGAGGAGGTTAACTGTAGATTGAGGGTCAGTGGTCATGATTGTCATGACTCATCTTCCACTACATGCATAACTTCCTATTCTATCAGTGATGTCTTTTAGTTCATATTCTGTCGTTGATGTCTTTTATTCCTAAAATGCTGAAGTTATTTGATGGCAATATAGCTATTCTTTTGATATATGATTAAAGAATATAAGGTACTGGGGCAGTGACTAATGATGTTGGGAGTATCAATCGGATAACCAAGATTAGAGAGAGCGTAACCAGTTGATTTATTGATTTGTTTTATTAGGAAAGAGAATTTGAGGTATCTTAAGTAGACCAAAAAGAGTCAAAATATGTCATTAGTTAGATCAAGAAAGGAAAAGATTTACTTTCCCAGAGATCAAGAGAGGATGCTACCAGAATTTCTGTAAGTTTCATGAAGTTAGTGTCATTAAAACTTTGAATCTTAATAGTATGGTGTGCTCTGAAGTTCTAGAAAACCTTTAACTTATTAAGATTTGAAATAGTATTCTGTTAAAGGGGTTATAAATTTCAACAAATGTCAGACTACAACCCTTATTTTTATGTACTTATTCTTTTTTTTATATTTTATATTCCTGTTTTTATTGCAATGTTTTTTTCAGGTAAAAAAAACCGTAACAGATTACCCAGCTGATCTATATAAAATTGAATATACCAACGTCAGCAAGGATCGCCAGTATTGGGCAGGTCACTATGGTGCAAAAACTGCTGGTTCTTCAGTAAAGTTATTGTTGTGATTGTATTTACAGCTACCACTTACTGTTGGTAGAATTTATACATTATTTAGGAGTCAAAGTTTAACCAAATGTACTTGGTACTCAAATTCAACTGTATATGCTAAACTAATGTGTATTTAAGTTAGTAATTACTGTTATATGACAATATTAGAACCTCATAAAATAGTTGTTAATCTTGTTACCATTATTTTGACAATAATTATTTTGTGTTTTATTGTACATAGTGGAATGCAGATTTGTTACATTTTACGGTTAAGGCTTGATCCATGATTGCATTTGAATTGATCTGAGTTTCATTTTGTTTTGCTTTCAAATGGAAATAACTTATGTCAGCCTTATTCTGCTGAGGCATAAGTCTTTCATTATGATTGGCATTGACAGTAATGACAAATGACAGGATATATCCGTGCTATGGAAGAAGTGTTATATACGCTGTGCAGTTATACATAAACTATAATTTACAACTGCTGTGCTTTAGATGTAAATTACAACAGTAAAAGTGTCTGTTTGACAGTGTTCTAATTAAATTGTTATAATGTTGAGCTAACAGCATAGCAGGAAGTGACAGTGAAAAGGAAAGTATCATTTGAAGTAAGTTTTATTTTAATATTTTTTGTTCAGTAATAATGTATAGAGTATATCTTACTTGGATCAATTATTTTTAATGTGCACTGTGATAAGATTTATTAAACAAAAATGCAGATTTTGCAGGATAAAAGTGTTTTTTTTTTGGCATTATGAACAAGGGAAGATAAATCACATCACAGTAAAAAGAGTTGCAAAAGCATATGGAAAGGATTTTAAGGAATATATCTGATCTAAAAGGAAAGTAACCTTGAGTAGGTAAACTCATATGGCCAATTGTTTGTTAATATACTTTTTGCAATATTTAATTACTGTCAACCCCTGGTATTCATGGGCCCTCAAAAAATGCTTATGACGGACTATTTTGATAGTTCAGGCACCAAAAAACCTCTCTAAAAATGCTTCTACCTGAATATTTTAATAGTTTTATCACAAAAAAATGTATTTAGTCACAAAAATATGAAAGTACAGTAATTAGGGAATATTTCTCTATGAAAAATACCACGAATAGGCAAATTTTCCTTGAATAGTGTGTATATACGTTCCACAGAAAAATCCACGAATAGGTGAAGCTGCAAATCCAGAACTGCAAATAGGTGGGCGTCCACTGTATTTTCATTCTGTTGTTATAAGAGCAGCAACTGAGACAGATGGCTCCTTACATTGTAAAAATATTTCATAAGAATGGACAGGAAATGTTAAAAAAATACGGGAGACAAAGACCTAGACCTGATGGAAGTCCAGGTAGAATTTTTTATAGGACAGAGGAGATTAGAGAGAATTCATAAAGGGGAAAGCTAAAGAAAAATGGTTGATGATGGACATAGTAAGAATGGCTAGATGAATACAGGCAATTGTCACTGCACAATTGGGTTGTTTTACAAAAGTGGATCTTTAGGTAATAGATCCCATATGGAAAGTGTTACAAATATGAGTTTAATGTTGATACATTTTTAGCCACATTCAAAACTAATTGTATCAGAAAAGAACCCTCAGGTGACATCATGTATTTGCAATATAAATCATTGAACCTAAAAGATATTTTAAGAAATATCATTACATAATGAGGTGGAATAAAAGACAGGAAACAGGCAGAAACAGATAGATTACCCACTCACTGAGCCCCCAACGTAATGGTAATATCCGAGCTTTTACATATCATTTGCAGTAGCCTTGCACCATAATATACATTTTTACGCAATTATATAAAAAAATAATTTAAATAAAGAGAAAATTTCATAATGAAAAATAAAAAGTGGAAAAAACTTTTAATGTTCTTTCATCACCCCATCTGGAAAAAAAAAGAAAAGAAAAGGCAGGAGCACTTGCATACCTGTATTCTTTATCAACAAATAACATATACACAGGTAATTCCACACAACCGTGTAATCAATGACTACCACTGAAAAGAAAATAGTTATGTACATTTGATTAAACAAAGCATCAAATGTATGTAAATATGGCCTATCACAAAAACAACAATGCTACGCTCTAAAAATTTCAGTAAAAGAAAATTGACGTAAACAGAAAAGATTTAACACCAAATTAGCACTAATTCTAGTATTTTATATCTGAAATCTTTTAGTGTAAACATGTGTTCCCTGCTATACAGGAATGCTATATTCCCCTGTGGCAAAGGCATGAGTAAGAGCGAGCATCTACAAACTCACTAATTTATCCAAAACAACGGACAGAAGGGTCAAGGGCTCTTGCAAGCGGAAATGTAGTTCCCGACACGAGGCCTTGCTACTGGGACTTGGAAGTATCCCTTCAGCAGATCTATTTTGGTGAAGACTTTGGCGCTGTTCATTTGGTTGGTGATGTCTGCTGTTTGGCAACAGGTATCTGTCGGGCTTCATTTTAACGTTTAGCTGCCTATAATCTACAGTATACACGTCCGCCATGTTCCGTCGGGTTTTGGTACCCTGTGGAGGGGGGATGCTGTTAGGGCTTCCTGAGAGAGGAACTGTGGTTGATACGTACGAAATGCAAGAAGGTTTGCACAAAAAACTCAACCTCTTAAAAGTAATTTATTACCTAACTAATCAACAATCTTTACAAAAACCACATGAAATTTGGCCACCTTCACAGCACTAGGCAACCTAAAAAAAGAAATAGTATACATATATAAAAATAATAGGAAATTCAATCAATGAAATTTTATCAATGGAAACAATCCCTTCCACTCCACACACTTACCCTCTGGTACACATCAGTTACCTTAATCTGCGTAACTAAATTACAAAAACATAAAATATATACATACCTTGCCCTTTACAACACCAGGGACTTTAATCAATTAGGATCAGTCAATACAGAAAATATACAGTCAACACAAAAATCAACAATACCACATGCCTGTGGGCATAGTTCCTTCACCATGTTATAACTCACTGCAAAGCCAACACCTTTGCTACTGTCAAATGAAAGTAGAATCCCTTTCCAAGGGGAAAGGAAGCCTTACAAAGCTTTAAAAACTAAAATTAGACCATAACATTCCACCTGTAATTATGCACCCTCTGTTTCACGCACATATTCTTGCAGTGAAAAGTATATCGGCTTTGTTCGCAGATAAACTCTATAACCTTCTGTTCTATCAGTTCAGGATCACAGCACCAAACATTTGCCGGAGTTACAACTTCATCCAAAAGCATATTCATAACATGTTTCTCAGCCACAAATTTCCATAGGTAATGAGCATCAACTTAAACTTGTTAAAGACCAAACTTGCTAAATGTGCATTGCCGGACACTCTCCATCAATACTAATACTAAACTGCAAAGACTTCACCATGCAACTTCAATGACTTCTACATGCAAAAAAAAATGGGTGGAGAGGTTGGTCCCACTCGTTCACATGAGCAAGCAGGTGCTTACATAGGCTATCAGCAACAGTTCACTTCATTTCCTCCAAGGGTAAATAGACTTGCTTCTGAGAGGACCAACATTGTAGTGATTTTGTGTTAATATAAGGTCAATTTGGTCTTGTCTTTAGAAATTTCTCCACCACCAAAAACTTCCGTCCAGACGCCGTAACTTATCATCCTTACACTGTCAGCACTTAAGCCACTGGAGAAGATGAACAAAAAAAAAAAACTTTTACAACAATCAACCACACTAAAGCTCAAAAACAAAAACAAAAAAATTCAAGAACACATCTAAACAAAAAAACATTACATTTTTCCATTTTTCACACAAACCAACACCTTTTCAGAAACTTACCACATTGCCCATGGGCTGGGGGTTTTCTGACATATTCCTGCCCTGAATACTTGTTTGGCATAGGCAAGTTTCTATGGGGCCAAACATCTGAAGCGGGCGTGGACTGGGGAACTTTCGGTTTCTATGTGGTGCTGGATGTTGAGCTTTGCTGGTTTGGTTAAGTTGTGTTGCAGGTCATTTTTGAAGACCTCTGGGAACTCCTGTAGGAGGCAGCATATTTCTGGTGGCGGGGTGGCTAATGTGTTGGGTACTGTTTGTCCTATCTGCTGTTGTGGTGACGATACGGTGGTGCGTTGCTTTATTAGTTGTTGCAGTGAAGATGCAGGGCCAGTTTTCGGGATCAGCTGTTTTGATGCTACGTCCACTAGCAGGTTGTGTTCTTTTAGGAATTCTCCTCCTAAAAGTGCTAACGTTATGTCTACCATGATGAACGTCCAGCTGTACCCTTTCCCATTGAATGGCAGTTTCATGGTCCACCTCCCGTATATCTTGAGTGGTGCTCCGCTAGCAGTGGATACGTGAATGTTGGTGGGTGGGGCGGGGTTGATTCATGTGCAGGCTGGCTGGCACAAATGATTTGCATGCCCCAGTGTTGACAAGGAAGTCTGTGTTTGACCTCTCATCCCATATGAAGAAGCACATTGAGCCTTTGCGTTCACAAATGGAAGAAAGACAGCGGAAAGCAGGCACAGCTTCTTTTACAAGGCAACCAGTCTGCTCACTGCTGCCGTTGAGTTGTTTGGGTCGCTGATGCGACCCTCTTACATGTTATTTGAGAACAGGCAGCCTTTGTCACATTTGTGGGCTTTTCTTCCAGTGGAAGAAGCACATTCCCTCTTGTGGTTCGTTTTTCTTCTGCCTGGTCGTTCCGTTGTTGAACTGTTTGGGAAAGCTCTGCTTGTGGATGGGAGCAGCCAGTCCCTCTGGGTCGCTGTTGGATTCCATGCCAGTTGATGCTGGGACTGTCGTGCTGCTGCTGCTGTGGGTGGCTAGGTCGGCTCCGCTGTTTTGTGAGCCATATGTACTGTATCAACCAATCGTAGGAATTCTTCGGTGGGCATGGTGGAGGCGTTGGGCATGGCCGTCACTGTTTGGCTGGGCAGTTTTTTAAAGAGGACCTCTCTCTCAAAGTCCTGGGTTGACTCGGGTTGGCCATCTGTGACGGGTAGCGTTACCAGCCTCCACAGTTGCTTGTAGATGTGCAATGGCCGCTCGTCACCTATGGCTGTCCCCACATTGTCCAGGAACTTCTTGGCTCTTACAGCGAGTGGCATGCTGAAGGATGACTTCAGCTGGTCCTTCAGTGATTTGTAGGTGACGGGTTTGAAGTTCTGCGAGCCATTTTGCGACTTGCTCGAAAACATTGTCGGCAGGAATTTGAGGACAGCGTCTGGGTTGCGTGCTGAGGAGGCGATTTCCTTTGACCAGAAGATTGTCTCTACCCTGGAGAACTAAGTTTCCGGATCTTGGGTCGTGAAGGGGACAGAACTTATGGAGACGGTGGCAATGCTGTCGCTGGAGAGGCTGGTATTGTTGGGGCTGGCTGGGCTGGTCATCTCCATGGTCACCAATGTGGCGAAGGCGTGAGTAACAGGCAGCATCTACAAACTTACTAATTTATTCAAAACAACGAACAGAAAGGTCAAGAGCTCTTCCAAGCAGAAATGTAGTGCCTGCCAACAAGGCAAACAAAGCAGAGATTAGTATACAGTCAACTCTGTTTCTTCGAGAATGGAGAATGGTATATAATTCTACATACAATTTGCAAACAGAGTTCTGATAAATATAGCTGGAAAGCTGACATTGTATTGCCTCTATTAGGAGTGATACATTTGACGTGACATGATTATGGGCAACAGTATACATAAAAAGGATGTATGATGTCGGCTGTGTTTCTTATATGCGTGTGCTTGGCGCGTATGTCATAAGATGCTTGTTGTGTGGAGCGGATGCCCATAGGGTATGAGTTCGGACGGCCAAGTAAGATGGACGATTGTGTAGGTCTGTGTGGGACCCAACAGCATTATAATGATGTTCTACGTTATCCACATAAACAGTGTCAGCGTTTAAAATGCAACGGCTTGTTCATTCGCTTTCAGTCAAGGGGACATAATTTAATGACACCAGTGATTATAACAGCCTATCTGCTTGGTTCTTTTTCATTCAGTGACCCGTCTGTTGGGGTGATTGGGGGTCGTGGGTGGGGGCGCTGGTAATATCATAATCCCTAAATTCTGAGTGAGTTATATTCCATAATTTAATTATATAATATATGACAGATATCATAACTACAATTTCTGCAATATTTTTAGCCCTCATAACAATTCTTATAACCTTCCAAGTAATACTTATAACCTTGCCTAATTTTCATGACAAGCCCATGGCATTTACTAGAGTTCCTGGTATGAATTTTTGTTTTTAAATTTAGTTACTCAAAAACAGTAATTAACTTATAGAGTGAAGACGTTTCGAAGAATGTGTGTTTCCTGCTCCTAATATTCGCTGAGAGAGAGAGAGAGAGAGAGAGAGAGAGAGAGAGAGAGAGACGTTTAACGACACGCATTGGTAAACATCACTGACTTAAAGTGGAAATCTCCCGGAACTAGGTTCTTGAGCTGTCTTGTCAAAATAAGTATTTTAATGTTTTTCCCCTGAAGTGGTACTAAGCATTCACGTGTAGCTCTCTCTCTCTCTCTCTCTCTCTCTCTCTCTCTCTCTCTCTCTCTCATGCTTGAGACCAGCATGTCTCTGTGAACCTTCACGTTTTTTAGGCCTATCGAACCTCTGTCAAAAACCCTCCTGAACAGAGTGAATGTGCTGATATTTTACAAAGTGCTCGTTTAAATCACCCGTTCAACTTTCCACACGCTCCTTCCCGTGCTCAAAGAGAGAGAGAGGGAGGGAGGGAAGCCACGCCCACCTTGGGGGACGAGTAACTGGAGTGTCCTATAATAAAAAAAAATATGCCCAGTGATATACTGTAGATGTTTTGTCACACTGGCTTAGTGACAAAATGGGGACAAAATAGATGGTATTAACCATATCACAGGTATTCGGAGCCAGGCTAAACAAACTATTATAGAAGAGAGAGAGTTAGCGGGAATTGTTTTTAGACCTATCCTGGCGAGCCGTAGATTGCCAGTAAGAATGCGGAAAATTTTCAGATCTACGGTGGTTCCATACCGTATTTAAATGACTGAGAAAAGTAGAGTAAAAAGTATCAACCTTTAGGGGTAGGGACTGATAGAGGAAACGGAAAAAATGTTTAATGGGAGAAAAAGTAGTGGTCTTTTTTCTTTTCTTTTTTTTTTGCCTAGACTGAAGAGAACGCGTAGTTTCTCTCTCTCTCTGAGAACTTGTGTTCTGTCAGTACATTTAATGGCTCTAATGTTTAAGTAGAAAACAGGGCTATGGTTGATAGGATTCGGCCTTTTATAGTAAAAGAATTCAAGTATAGACCAACTGGACCCTTAATGGTTTCCACGAAACCCCACACTGCGTTAATCAGACCTCAGAAAACGATATTTGAATGACGTCAGTAGGTGGTATGGTGTGTACCCGCCTTCCGTTGGTGGGAGGGGCCTGTTTGGGAGGCCAGGTTTCGAGTTTTTGGAAAACGTTTTATGCAATTAGTGAAAGGCCCCTTATTGGCTGTTTTAGCCGGCAGTGTTTTCTTATTTCCGTTATTTCCTGATGTTTCCGTTGACTGTGGCTGTACTTCGAGCGTACTTCGAAGGTTAACCTATAGTGTTTGTCTTCGTAAAAGGTGTCTCTCTCTCTCTCTCTCTCTCTCTCTCTCTCTCTCTCTCTCTCTCTCTCTCTCTCTCTCTCTCTCTCTCTCTCAGGGCCTTTTAATCTAGTGAAGAATGACCAGAGGCCGTTGGAAATAATTTCAGTATCTCATAACACTATTGCTGGCATTATTCTAGAAGGGTTAAGAATCGATCACTAAGCCTATTGGTCATGCTCAAGCGCTTCCTGTGCGTTATTTATTTTATTTATTGCAAAATGTATTGTAGTGTTGCCATGCATCCGTATGCCCAGCTCCACCCCCTTCTCTCTCTCTCTCTCTCTCTCTCTCTCTCTCTCTCTGTGTGTGTGTGTGTGTGTGTGTGTGTGTGTGTGTGTGTGTGTGTGTATACGTCTGCCCGTTTCCCGTCAGCGTTTTTCCTCCATTAGGCCTAATGCAAGCAGTGGCGTAGCGGGCCTTCCATCAGTGGGGCGCCTAGGTGGGCCAAGATATTTTTTGGGGGGCCAAAGAAAATTACACAAAACTAATGTACCAATTCTATAATTAATAAAATATACTATTCTCAAATATATATATATATATATATCCATGTGAATGAAGGAAAATTATAGTATTAGTGATGAGTAAACCTGTATTTGAAATGATAGAGCTCAATTTTCAATTAATTTTCATCTCTTACTACTGTATACCCAAATGCATCAAATACGTTAATGTAAATTTCCTTACAACCTTATATTCAACACTAGCCTAATTTCTATGATCAAGTTTTAATTTTCAATTATAGTATAATATCCTTGTTCTGTAAATATATCAAAATGGTGCATATCATCAATAACACAAAAGACTTGTGATCCTCCAAAATCTCTTCAAAATTTCAACCTATTTCATTCCCTCCTCTTCATCTCCTCTCCCTGGAAATTAAGTCTAAGCAGCAGTAGCAAATTGCATTGCACTTATTCAAAACTGTAATTATAGTTTCAATCACTTCATACATAAGTTGATTACATTAAGTTGGATCAAAATATCATGAGCGAACATGTCATTTGTGTTAAAAACCTATAACTATATCCATTCATTTCTCAGCTCTGTATAGGTTGTAAAGGGTAACAAGAACCATTGGATGTATAGCACAACTGTAAATAAACTAAAAATATTTCAAATAGTTTCTCAGATAAAACATTCCAATGGCATATAAATGGATCAAATAGAGAACATTAATACCATTAGAATCGATCAAATCCGATCAAAACAATAGCCTCATCAGCAGTTTTCGACTGTTGTAGGACATGATCGCTAGGGCGAGAATATCTGCTGTTGACCACCAAAAAGTTAAAGTTTAGCTTCAAAAGGAATTTCGAGGGGGGGCGGGGGCCCAGTTGAGGCGCCAAGCATCTGATTGGGGGGGGGGGGTCCGGGGCCCCCCATAGCGACGCCACTGAATGCAAGAGGTGGTGATTTTAAATTGTGAATTGTGTAGTTGATCTAATGGGCGTCTGGGATGCATGCCTCCATCTTATCTTATTATAATCTGTGACTTCAACTCTCCGTAAGCAGCTATCATTCCTCTTGCGTTACAGTTTTTTATTTTTTTATAAAGTAGCTATCATCCCTCTTGCTTTACAGTTAATTTGATAAAGTAGCTATCATTCCTCTTGCTGTACAATTATTTTGATAAAGTAGCTATCATTCCTCTTGCTTTGCAGTTTTGATAATGAACAGTTAAACATTTGTAACGTAAAAACTTAACGAAAATAATAAAGTTCGTCATTCAAAATAAATCCCCCCCCCCAAAAAAAAAGAACACTCAGGAATTGCATTATGCAATGGCTGAATTTATCGAACTGATTACTGGTTGCGTGTGGCAATATGGATTTGGGTGATATCACACTCGTTTGGTGGGCACAAGTACGCAAATTCAGTTGTCAAATCCATGTGATTGGAATATAATTAGGAGGCTTGAGGTAAAAGGTTGAAGTAAAAAGGGTGGGGTAATGGATTCTGTAAGGATGAACAGAGGGGTGGGGTGTGTGGGTGTTTGTCGCCACCTAACCAACTTAACCAGGTGCTGCTTCTACTAAGGGTTGTCTGGTTGTTTGGGGCCGTGTTTCTTACTGCTAGTAAGTCGGTTTTCGAGGAACAAGGGCAGTTGCTGGTTTGATGGGTTTGTCTTTGCCATTCCCTGTGCAGTGAACGTCAGTGATGGTTGGCATTTTAAGCCTTCCGTTGCCCGAAACTAGGCCTGTTCATTTGAAGGTAGCAAGAATCTAGGAGCTTGGTTCCCTATCTCCGGGCGTCAACGATGCAGGGGAGTTGCAAAATGAGGGTCCACAACAGGTAGCTCTACTGGGTAAGTGCAGATAATGAATGACCTTATAGAGTTTTTCTTTGGTGTTTAGTTAGCCTTCAGATGGTATCGCTCGAAACTGCGGCAGCGGTAGATATTCGTATGTGCCATAGACTTGAAAGGCAAGTGGAAGGTGAGGGTTGAAAGGATCGAGTGTTAAATTTAGTGAGTGTTTCAGCCGTCAGATGAGTGGAGGAGGAGGCATGAGGATTCAGGTGGTGTTGACTGGTTTCCTGTAGCCTTCTTTGCCGGTGGAGGGCGGAGAGCTTCGTCGGTATAATAACCGGTAGGGGGCTGAGGGGTGGCGGGTCTCCTCTTCCCAAAACGAGTCGTGTCGTGGCGTGTCTCCTCTTCCCAAAACGAGAGGTGGCGGGTCTCCTCTTCCCAAAACGAGTCGTGGCGTCTCAGGAAGTTCCAAGATCTTCAGACACTTCCGATCGTCGAGGAATAAACCAATTAAACAGCAGTAAAACGACGATTAAACCGTGATATGACGCAACAGCTATAGGCTTAAGCTGACGGTTAAGGAGTGGCGGTATTGAAGCTAATGCTGTTTCACATCGAATGTGCCGAGGGTAAATGCATTCAGGGCAATGAACTTCCCAGATGGCTCATAAGTAGGCCTATATCCAAACAAACTGCAAACTTTAATAACAAAAACGGACGTTTCTGAAGGGTCGTTCGATTCAATGAGGGACGGACTAAAACCTTAATATTGAAAGAGCTGGTTTGATAATCTTAATTTTTTCCTGGAGTCGGAAACATAGGTCTAATTGGCGCAATAATTCAATGCTTGGACTTTTTAAAATCCCATATGAGTGGCCATATTCGTTTCTTGTATAAATGACATGCAGTTACAATTTCATATGAACTATTCTCTATTCATTTATATTTTCGGTGTAAGTCAGTTTTAGCATAATTGTCCTTGTACTTTACCCCTGTTCTTGCTTTCTAGACCCATATTTAGAGCCTTGCATTTTATCTTTATTTTCTGGTTCCTTTATCTTGCTGTCCAACCACTTCAACACTTTTAATAATAATATAAATAATATACACAGGTCTTCAAACAATTTTTTTTTTTATTTGGGTAAACGGCACTCTGAAAAAGATAGTTTGCATACTGCTGGAGTAATCAACAGAAGGGCCCTGGAAGAATAATTCCTCGATACACTGAAATCATGGTTTGTTGGGGGGGGGGGGGTATATATTCGTTCATGATTGTTTTGGCGTCACAATTCCCTTGGTGAGAGATTCACGATCTGTAGTGTTAAAAGGTTTTCGCATATATAATACATTGATCCCTCATCTCTTACCGAAGTTCCAAATGGCACTTATTTTGTGGTGTAGAGTGAAATGATTCACTAATAGTGAAACCAAATGAAATATACTGAAAGCAGTGTTTACCAGAAATAGCTGGTTAAGTAAAAATATGATATATGTCTGATGTTGCAATTGTATGACCGGCAGTAACATGATCAGCTAGTGTCTAAAATGACGTGGGAGCATGTTGTAGACATTAAATGTGCTTACTTATTAGACCATATTATTCAGGAAATATGCCTTTGTTCTCTCGCCCCCATTTTTTTTCAAATGTTTTTTTCTTTTTTACAGTTGTCAGAAAAATCCGTGGAGGAAAACGGAGCGGACTAAAGGCCATGTCTGTCTAGCTGTCACCATGTCTTCTTGTAGGGAATAGGCCTATTCCCGTTTTATTAAGAGGTAAGAAGAAGCTTGCTTGCCTAAAGATGGGATTTAAGCTATTATATACATAATTTTTCATGTCATTCTATTATGAAATTTGCTTTCATTTTGTTTTAGATCGTTCATAATCTAAGAGCATTGTGTGTGTATTTACTGTTTAGTACTTTTTGTAAGGTTTGTGTTTGGTGAGGTGAGAGTTTTCATTTTACTTAAAATTTTGAATTAGTTTTTTATTTTTTTTTTATTTTTAGGTTGGTACAGCCCTCGCTTGAAGACCCTTATTTTATATTTCTTTTGCAATAATTTTTTCTTAAATGTCTGATTGTTTGAAATTTCAATAATCCAGTCTCATTGTGTGTATTATATTTTGCTATTGTTTGTGTATTTGTATGTGGTATTCACATTCTTAATTCATTTTTTTTTAGGGTAATGAAGCCATCAGTCATACTATCGTTGAAGGCATCCTGTCAAGAAATTTGCTCGAAGTAAGTGTTCCTGTGGCTGTTTTTGACAGTTTCTTTATTTACATATTGAGAAGTCTTTTATTCTTCTGCTTTGGGAAAAATAGGTAGGAATTTTGTAGGGATTATAAAACACTTTCTTTGCATTTTGGGACACTGTCCAGTGCTCGTCACTTTTGACGGTACATTTTGCAAGTACACAAGAGAGACATAACTGTAACTGATCTGTTTACACTTGGATGTCTTCATTGCTTCTGTCGAGGAGATTTTTTTTTTTTTTCCTTTGTTTGGTTCGTTTATCTGTCTGTTGATTCACAAGATTACTCAAAAATTGGGTGGAATTTTATGGTATTACCTATAAAAGGTTGGCGTCGTTGCTGACAACAAATGAGTTAAACTCTGAGAACAGGAATGATTTTCATGAATTATCGTACGCAGTCTTGGCACCTTGAGGCTGTCCTGACCAGCCTTTCCAAATATCTTCACTTATCACTGAAGAGCATACTTTTTGACGAGCCGTAGGCCTAAACCTCAGTCTGGGAATGATCTAGAGGTTTCTTTAGACTACCATTGTGATGATGACAGCTGTTATAAATTACAATTATAAGCTTGGTTTCAACTTTTTATTGGCGATTATTGGGTTTTCGTTAATTAGGCTGTTATGAGGCTGAGGAAAAGGATAAGTTGGTCTCGTATGCGTCTAGGTGAGGGTATTAACACGTTTTAAAGGTGCTTAGTGGTGTCCTGTAATTAGCAGCCTTATCTGATTGTGATATCGCAGTACGCTACTCTCTCTCTCTCTCTCTCTCTCTCTCTCTCTCTCTCTCTCTCTCTCTCTCTCTCTCTCTCTCTCTCTCCATACAGAATTGTTAGCTTGCATGCCCCAGCGACTTTCAGACTGCCTTTTTCTTGCACCAGTGCCAATAGGTGTTGTAAATTATAACTTGCAAGATATTTTTGGATGTGTACGTCTAAACCTTCCAGTAATTTCCATGATAGTTTAGAGATGAGAGAAATGCTTCTGATGGGTTGTTCTAAGGACTAATGAATGATTTTGATGGCCTCTCTCTTCCATTGACTGGTTGCTATGTATTCAACCGGTGGCCTCTCTATCAGATTGCATTCTTGTTGAATCATTACGACTGTGTCTCATATGGTGTGGTAAAATGGCAGTTTCCGCAAAACCTTCATGTGTTTGTTCCATATGGAGGCGTCGCCAGAATTATATATACTGTCTGGTATGGATAGAATGGTTGTCAAACACTTTTCGTGTTTTGATACTTGGTTTTCAGTATTCATCGTGATGAACTGCCAAATAGTATATCTACTATTTGAAACAGGCATCACATAGGCATAACATGCGCAACGCTCTCTTTAAAGAGTTTTAGTATGGGAAATGAGCCGTTGTCATGATTCCTTTCCCTTCTATTCGCTCGTTTCGAATTGATTAGCTCAGCTGGAGGCAATCGGGCATCATTGTAACCCATGGTAGTTAGACCCTGAGTGGCGGAAGAGGTGAGGTCTTAGATGACTGAAACGGAAATTTGATTGAACTTGTACGATTGTCATTGTGGCTGAATGAACTCTGTGGGGAAATTCGCGTCTTTGTTAGGAATGAGATGAAGTTATGAATAAGATAGTGAACAAACTTCTATCAAACAGCGCTTGGTGAGTCGTCTTGTTGACCTACTGTACAGCGATTAGTACTCTGTAGTACTGTAGTTAGTTTCTCTACAGGCAATGTTATTTGGTTTGTATTTTAGCCCTACTTCTAGTACTGTAGTTAGTTTCTCTACAGGCAATGTTATTTGGTATGTATTTTAGCCCTACTTCCAACCCCAGAATTTTAGGTCTACTGGTCGCAAAACTTTTTTTTTTTTTCGGTTGAAATGATCAGATACGTGAGAGCAGTCAGCAACCCTAGTATTTTAACCCCCTCTCTCTCTCTCTCTCTCTCTCTCTCTCTCTCTCTCTCTCTCTCTCTCTCTCTCTCTCTAGAAGATTCTGAGGAAATGTTTTAAATATTTGTAATGTGCAGCGTTGATATTCACACTTGTGCGTGCGGAGAGAGAGAGAGAGAGAGAGAGAGAGAGAGAGAGAGAGAGAGAGAGAGAGAGAGAGAGAGAGGGGGCAAGTTTTACTTGTTTTCTGCTAACAACTTTTATCGGGGGGAAGGTTTAATCAGCATTTCCGTCGAAAACAGACGTGTTTTTTCCACACTGGGTCAAAGTTTGGAAGTTTAATTTTAGGGGAGAGAGGTAGATTAAATTTTTTTAATATAGGTAAACATCTCGAAAGACTTTGTTCATAAAATTTGATGCATAGACCACAATTTCGTTTTGCAGGTCTACTTACTTTTCATGAGCAGTATTGTTTATAAATGTAGGTAGAAGGAACTTTTTGCATGTAGATTCTGTACATGGTGGAGATTGGATCTTTTATAGGAAAGGTTTGGAAATAGACTTTTGTATATGTAGTTACAAATATAAAATTCTGAAAGGCAATCTTTCAAAACTGGGATGTTTTTAGTAACTGAAGCCAAAGTTCCTTCTAGAACCCTGGTTGATAGTTAAACGTTCTCTCTCTCTCTCTCTCTCTCTCTCTCTCTCTCTCTCTCTCTCTCTCTCTCTCTCTCTCTCTCTCTCTCTCTCTCTCTCTCGCTAACAGAAGGCGTGATTCGACTTCTGTCCCTGAGGGCCTCGACGAGGTAACCTCCATTCCTTTCCTTCCTTTTTGATATACTAATAAAGAAAATGATTTAGTTCGTACCAAGCGTCAATTTTGTGTTCCAAGTTTCTGGATTCTGTAAATTTACGACTACCTTTTAACTTTCATTATTGCTTCCTTGTGACGTATATATGGTCTCAGATCCATATGAAATTCGATCTTGTAGTATGGGCCACTGTTGTAATATACTTTTGCGCTTTAATTTCAACCCCTAACTGGAGTTCAAAGTAGCATTAGTTTTCTTCCCCGTTGCCTGGTGTGCTTTCTGAAAAAGCCTTTATTCCATGTATCTGGTCGAAGTCTTCAGCTACGGCGACGACTCTCGACAGGAGTTTCTTCCATATCTGGTTTTATTCTTGGAGGGAATAATGTTACCCCTCGTGGTTCAGAGAGAGAGAGAGAGAGAGAGAGAGAGAGAGAGAGAGAGAGAGAGAGAGAGAGAGAGAGAGAGAGAGAGAGAGAGAAAGTTAATCTGTTCAGAATTTTCTTTAAGGCTCTTTTTTTTTATCAAGTGAATTTATCAGTGTATGTATGTACGTGTACGTATGTAAAACGTAAATTGTTCACATTTTCCACTACTTGGGAACCACTGGATTAATTCCAAACAAAATCAGTACAAAGCGTTCTCGGGTAGGCGATTTAGCGCTTATAAATTTGAGGTCACGCCCCCTTTTTCCTCGAAGTTTCTAACTTAGTGGATAGGCGTTAGTTAAGCTTTTAGTTTTAATATTTTAAGTATTGACATGGCCTTAGTTCCTTGGGTAGATTATTGATTAATCTTAGGGCCACAGCTTTAGGAAATTGGTAGCATGTTTCGGTTGGGAGGGCAATTTTTAAAAGGTTATTTTACTTTTTGTGCCGCTGAAGTGATACTTTCAAGGTGCATTGCTGTTTGCCACACTTGCTTTAAAGGGACAATTCTCTCTCTCTCTCTCTCTCTCTCTCTCTCTCTCTCTCTCTCTCTCTCTCTCTCTCTCTCTCTCTCTCAGAAAACGGTTTTTGGTATCACAGAAAACTGCTTTGGTGCTCTCTCTCTCTCTCTCTCTCTCTCTCTCTCTCTCTCTCTCTCTCTCTCTCTCTCTCTCTCTCTCTCTGTAAACGGTTTTTGGTATCAATAGAAAACGGTTTTGGTTTTCTCTCTCTCTCTCTCTCTCTCTCTCTCTCTCTCTCTCTCTCTCTCTCAGAAAACGGTTTTTGGTATCACAGAAAACTGCTTTGGTGCTCTCTCTCTCTCTCTCTCTCTCTCTCTCTCTCTCTCTCTCTCTCTCTCTCTCTCTCTCTCTCTCTCTCTCTCTCTCTGTGTAAACGGTTTTTGATATCAATAGAAAACGGCTTTGGTTTTCTCTCTCTCTCTCTCTCTCTCTCTCTCTCTCTCTCTCTCTCTCTCTCTCTCTCTCTCTCTCTCTCAGAAAACGGTTTTGGTATCACAGAAAACTGCTTTGGTGTTCTCTCTCTCTCTCTCTCTCTCTCTCTCTCTCTCTCTCTCTCTCTCTCTCTCTCTCTCTCTCTCGGAAAACGGTTTTTGGTATCACAGAAAACTGCTTTTGGTGTTCTCTCTCTCTCTCTCTCTCTCTCTCTCTCTCTCTCTCTCTCTCTCTCTCTCTCTCTCTCTCTCTCTCAGTAAACGGTTTTTTTTTGACATCAATAGAAAACTTTGGTGTTTCTTCTCTCTCTCTCTCTCTCTCTCTCTCTCTCTCTCTCTCTCTCTCTCTCTCTCTCTCTCTCTTTCTGGTCGTTCCAGCGGACTTACCACCACCCGCGATCAGACCTCGACCTGTCCCGAAGGGCCTCGACGAGGTAATTAGTTACCTCCATTTGGGGAGAGGTGAAAGTAGAGTACACTGGTGAAATCTGGTGCAACCGATTTGTAGCATAGACAGTTTTGGGATGTTCCTGATTCCCCTCCCTCCTCTCTCATAAAACAATAATAATGAGGAAATGAATGATTTAGTTTGTGCTAAGCGTCAACTCACCTGTATGACTCCAGTTTCCTGGAGTCTGCAAATTGACGGCTGTTGACTCCGTCATTCTTTCTTTATTGCCGCCTCCTTCCTTTGTCTTATAATGATCGTCCCAAATCGATTATGAAATTCGATCTTCCAGTATGGGCGTATTGGCTACACTCATATTTTTGCCAGCTGCTTTCCCCCTTAGGGCTGAAAGTCATGAGTTGTCTCCTCCTCTTCCTATCAACTGGTCGAAGTCGTCGGTGTCGTCTTCAGCCACGACGGCCCTTTCCAAGTTTTGATGTGACTTCCTTGTCTGGGTTTATTTTTGGAGGCATTGATATTGATATCAGTCCTCCCGTGGTTCCTGTGTGTGTCTTTATCTGTTCTAGTGCATAATTTTCTGAAAGGCTTTGGATCTCAGGTGAACTTGTAAAATGTAAACTTTTCACATTTGGCACTGCTTCAAACAAAATTAGTACAAAGCATTTCTAGGATAAAGTCTGATTCAACCCTGCACATTTGGAGGGGCCACGCTGCTGCCCAGGGGGCGGGGTGGGGAGGGTGAGGTTGGGAATTAAAACCTGTGAGAACAGGGGGGTCATTTAACTCTCTTCAAAGTTACTTTGTTAATACCCAGATCCTTCTAATCAGTTCTGCAATTTTCCTAAGCTTGCTAGAGAATGCACATTCTCTCTATATATACTGTATATATAGGGTGTTTGTCACTGGGCCATGTTTAGTCCTTCATTGGAAGCACAATTTTCACTTAACTTTCTGCCACAGCTTTCCTTGGCCTGAATACCAAGTCAGTCGTGTATGTACGGGGCAGTATACATAGCGAGTGTTTTCATTTGGATTGCACTTCTCGTCTGTTATTCATTCAAATGGTCTGTTCACTTAGTGAGGCTGTCTCTTATAAAGCCTTATTCTCTGCAATAATCACACTATTTTTCAGTCATACTTGCATCATCTTGCTTTCAGTATCATTCGTGAAAGTGTCAATATTCTATGGGCATAAAATCAGATGTTTCTATGGCTGAACGTTTGGGGGAAAGATTCATCGTTCCTTCTGAGGACTTTCTGCAGCATTGCTGTATTTGCCCTTCTGCTTGTTTATGGACTCGTGTCTCTCTCTCTCTCTCTCTCTCTCTCTCTCTCTCTCTCTCTCTCTCTCTCTCTCTCTCTCTCTCTCTGCAGTATTTTGCTGGTAATACCATTGCAGTGTCTGACTGGATACAAAGGGGAAGTGTTAGGGTTTGATTAGCTTGTAACTGTAAAAACGGCCTTGAATATCAAAAGTTGTGAAGATACTTTTCTTAATCTTGACCAAATTCAGTACTTTAATTTCCTGCTGTTAGCGTTGAGTCAAGTATATGTTGGTGTTCATTAGACACTCATTAGACACTGCATGGAGATGCTCCTTCCTTCCTCATCCACTTTGCAAGGATGTTGAAATGAAGCATTAGTCTGGCTGAAGTTTTTTATATATCAATTTGTGATTTATTGAATATGGAATATAGTTTTCCTCAAGGGTCTTGAATCAGTCCACTGACTAGACCAAGATCTTATTAACACGCAAGTGCTAGGTAGTAGGGTTAACTTATTACGTCGCTTACCGAAAAGTCTCGGCCTCCTTTTTTCTGTCTGCGTATTTGCAAGGGGCGCTATTCTGTATCATGGCTGTCCAGCATATATGAAATCGCTCTACATATTAAGCTTAATTATACGGTGACTCTTGACTGCCTTCTCCCCATCTGGTAAATAGATGAAGCTGGTCAAGCCTCTAGCTTAATGAAACCACAACTTCTTTCACCAGACTGTTATGTTACTGTTGCAAATTTGAATAACTCTTCTTCCAGTTTTCATAAGGCAAAGGCGTTAGCAGCGTTCACTTGAATCCCCAATCTTTTGTTTGCATAGACTACCAGTGCTTGGTCTATTCTATGTAACTCTTGACAATTGGTCATTGTTTAGCGAGAAAGTCCCTTTCTCAGACTGGGTCAGTAGCTCTCTTTTTGGCTATACACATACCTACTTACGGTGCTTTTCAGTCCCAAGAGCTCTTCCAGGAGCCTTTGGAATTTTAAGAGATTTTTACCGGAGCATTTGACATTGCAAAGCAGAGGTCCGATCTGCTTTGGTCGTCATTAAATCGCACCTGGGGTGACCCTTCTTGGTGGTAATGTTGGTGGTAGGCCTACTCACTCCCCTGATTGTTCCAGATTTTCGGTTGTACCGTTTATAGTATGGCTAGTGTGCTACTTGTATACGAATTATATGGATCTCTCTCTCTCTCTCTCTCTCTCTCTCTCTCTCTCTCTCTCTCTCTCCTGTTTTTAAGTGAGACGTTTATGTTAGCACTAAAATCAGTGATCTGAATGGTAAGGTATTTGTCTTGTCAGTGAACTTCATGTGGTTGCATAAGAGTAAGTCTGCTCTAAATCTCTCTCCGTGAAGTTTTTGCATAAGAGGAGGGTGGGAAGGGGGAGTTAGTAATGACGGAACAGTTCAACGTAGGCTTATGTTGATTAAATTGATGAAATACACCGAATATATCGACAATTTATAGATGGACGTGGCTATTCATCCGTGTTATCAAACTGATGAAGATTTGGTAGCTTGAAGATATAGCCATGGCCTTCAAAAATTGTAGAAATATTCAATGTTTTCAACATTTACGGTTACTAAAGCTAAAGATTTTTCAAGTGCAAATTGACTCCAAAATGCGCTTGTTCATATCCGTTCCCTCTATACACCTCTTACTCTGTCAGGGAAGCATGATATAGTGTTTGTCCCAAACTAGTGAATTCAAGTGGCTTTTGCAAAGATATTAAAAATTCTACTAATGCTTATTAGCGATCTGGCTCTTGCTGATCTCTCTCTTTTGAAACGGTGTTTAGTCACTTATAGCTTAGCACTTTTACTTGCAACAGCCCTTATGTACTGCAGGAGGCATTGTGTGTTTGCCAGTACGTGAGGTAATTTTAGTGAGATTTGTAAGTATAGCTTGAACTTTAAATACATTTCAGAGATGATTTAGTTTTGAGACAAATTACTATTACTTACAGTACCATTGTGTAAACTTATCTTTCCAACATGTCATTTAAAATAATGATTTGAGAAAAGTAAGGTCAAGAAGAAATCTTTCCAATATGTCATTTAAAATAATGATTTGAGAAAAGTAAGGTCAAGAAGAAAAATTACTTATTTTAAAGAATGGGATAAAGAAATAAGACCCTCTTTCCTTGTAGAATAGGATAAAGAAATAAGACCCTCTTTCCTTGTAGAACAGGATAAAGAAATAAGACCCTCTTTCCTTGTAGAACAGGATAAAGAAATAAGACCCTCTTTCCTTGTAGAACAGGATAAAGAAATAAGACCCTCTTTCCTTGTAGAACAGGATAAAGAAATAAGACCCTCTTTCCTTGTAGAACAGGATAAAGGAATAAGACCCTCTTTCCTTGTAGAATAGGATAAAGAAATAAGACCCTCTTTCCTTGTAGAATAGGATAAAGAAATAAGACCCTCTTTCCTTGTAGAACAGGATAAAGAAATAAGACCCTCTTTCCTTGTAGAATAGGATAAAGAAATAAGACCCTCTTTCCTTGTAGAATAGGATAAAGAAATAAGACCCTCTTTCCTTGTAGAATAGGATAAAGAAATAAGGCCCTCTTTCCTTGTAGAATAGGATAAAGAAATAAGGCCCTCTTTCCTTGTAGAATAGGATAAAGAAATAAGACCCTCTTTCCTTGTAGAATAGGATAAAGAAATAAGGCCCTCTTTCCTTGTAGAATAGGATAAAGAAATAAGACCCTCTTTCCTTGTAGAATAGGATAAAGAAATAAGACCCTCTTTCCTTGTAGAATAGGATAAAGAAATAAGACCCTCTTTCCTTGTAGAATAGGATAAAGAAATAAGACCCTCTTTCCTTGTAGAATAGGATAAAGAAATAAGACCCTCTTTCCTTGTAGAATAGGATAAAGAAATAAGACCCTCTTTCCTTGTAGCATAGAATATACAATTTAGGCCAAAGGTCAAACGCTGTGACCTGAGAGATCATTCAGCGCTGAAAGGAAAATTGAAAGTAAGAAGTTACAAAGTTGTAACAGGGGGAAAACCTCGCAGTTGCATTATGAATCAATTAGGAGAGGACTGAGGGAGGAACATGGGAGAGATTTTATGAACTGTGGTATAGGGGCCGAAGGGACGCTGCAAAGGACCTTAAGTAAGTGCACCGCATGAGGTGCACTGACGGCACTCCTCCCTACGGGGCTCTTTTGTTGTGTATAAAATCTCGATTTTATTGGTGCACTTTGGAGGCTTGACAAAGAAAGTCTTCAGATGTGTTTCTAACGAGAGATCGAGGCTGAATACACAAGAGAAAATGTTTTTTTTTTTCATATCCTAATCTTTAAAAAATGTGACATTTGTTACAAAGGGCTATGAAGTAATACTGCTTGACATTGTTTGCATTTAATTTTGTCATTTCCCGTTACAAAAATATGCTTATTCAATGAAACAAAATTAAACAATTTGCTGTTGCCTAAGATATAGATGGGTAACATGCCAGTTTATAAATTTTGTAGTTGTAAATCAGTTTGTTAGAAAGCTTATGAATTTTGTACAGGTTATATCAATTTCAGCTTATGAATTTTGTACAGGTAACTAATATATCTCTTCCTGTTTTGCAGTTGAGAGAGAGAGACAGCCTGAGAGGAACTCAGAGCAGAGAGCAAGAGAGAGGACTCGAGAGCAAGAGATGATCATCGTCGCAACAGCAAGCGAGAGGACTCGAGAGATAAGAGCAGCCTTATACTGTTCAGCTCGAGAGCAAGGGAAGATCGTCGGAACAGCAGTTGTATAGAATATTAAGCCGGTAATCCAGGGCTGTTTAAAAAAAATTTCTGGACGCCTCAAATTTTAAAATTATCATTTTTTTTTTTTTTTTTTTTTTTTTACTATGGGGCGGCAGTCGGCCGGGAGGTGATTTCAGATTCTAAACTGTAAAATTTAGTTTGTAAAATTTATGAAAAGCTGCTTCTAATAAAATATATAAAATGTTCTTCAGTGTTTCCATTTACGTCTTACAATGGAAGGAATAATTTAACAAGTAAAATCAGTTTTACAATAGTAATTGTTTTTATATATAAAATCCAAATAAACATCCAAATATAAAACATCCAAACAGCCGGATTTTTAAACCTGCTTTACTCGTATAGTATGTATTCGTACACTGTATAACCATTGTTGCCAGCTGGTTATATATGCAGTATATTTTTTCGACATACTGCGGTTCGTAGTGAGCCCCTTAGTACCACGGGGCCGAGCCCCTTAGTACCACGGGGCCGAAATGACAAGGTGGTCCTCGAATATAGTGAGCCCCTTAGTACCACGGGGCCGAAATGACAAGGTGGTCCTCGAATATGAGTGTGAGGACGGCCCGTCGGATCTCCTCAACGTCTGTCCGGAGATAAGTAGGGGTCAGTTTTCATCCATATGCTCCTCAGTCACCTGAGAAGGTTCCTTGTTTGTAGTAAGCCCCTTAGTACCAGGGGGCCGCCTTAGTACCAGGGGGCCGAAATGACCCAGGTGGTCCTCGAGTATGAAAGTGAGGGCGGCCCGTCGGATCTCCTCAACGTCTGTCCGGAGATAAGTAGGGGTCAGTTTTCATCCATATGCTCCTCAGTCACCTGAGGAGGTTCCTTGTTTGTAGTAAACCCCTTAGTACCAGGGGCCCGAAATGACCAGGTGGTCCTCGAGTATGAAAGTGAAGGCGGCCCGTTGGATCTCCTCAACGTCTGTCCGGAGATAAGGAGGGGTCAGTTTTCATCCATATGCTCCTCAGTAACCTGAGAAGGTTCCTTTTAGTAGTAATCAGTCTGGAAGATAATTACAGTTACTCAAATGCTGTATAGTTAAATTCTCCAAAAATCCTAATAAATTTTTTGCCTCACTTCGAGTTGTCTGAACAAAATACAAGGACATTAAGCGGCAAATATAACTTAGTACGTACTATGTTATTAATTAGCTCAAAGGTTTTGCTGAACAGTAACTTAAGAGGCATGAAAAGACTTTCCAAAACTATTCAAGGGTCATAGTGCTTTGTGATTAATTTGCTCAATGGTTTTGCTGAACAGTAACTTGAGGGGCATGAAAAGACTTCCCAAAACTATTCAAGGGTCAATCGGCATCTTGCGTCTTACAGGGTTTATTATATATACTTCCTGACATAGGCTTAATTACGAGAGAGTGACGATTATAAACTACAACCTCCTCTACAGCAATATAGCAAAGGTAACTATCTACACGTAGGCCTAGAATAAAATTACGAGAGCATGGCGGTTATGAACTACAACCCCCCCCCCCTCCCAAACAGCAATAGCCTATAGCAAAGGTAACTAACTACACGTAGGCCTAAGATAAACTTTGATTTACAAAGTAAGTTCAAAAATAGATACATGCAAATTAGTTGGAACTTTAGGTACCACTAATCAAACTTAACGGAATAAGTCAGAGTTACGAAGTAGCCACTGGTACTAATAGAATTACGAAGTAGCCACTGGTACTACCACTGAATCAACGAAGAAGGGATTTAGAAAATTTACATGGTCATGACGATGCTAGAGAGACAGACCAGGACAGCTTCACCACCTTTTGGAGAAAGAAATACGTCCTCAGTGACGGTGTTGTAACGCCAGTTTTAGTAGCCATAATCAATTCAATCCTCAGCAAGTGATTTCATTTCGGTCATGACTTTGTCAAATACTGATCTTATCAATTTTATCCCATAGTAATAATATAACTTACATTAAGACATCTAACGAGTTGACGTATCTATACCAAACTCCATTTGCTCATTACAGTAATATCTGATATATGATTAAATCTGAAGTGGGAGAAGCAACTCGCTAACTCATGAAAATAATACTGTAAATTTACTCGACATTATGGGGAATTTTAGACTTACTAAAACGATACAGAAAAAGCTGAGGGCTTTCATTTACTCTAACACACAAAAATTTAGTCCATGAAATTAGCGTGGAAAAAAAAAACTTTGATGGGAAAAAATGCTATGAAAACATGTTGACTCTCAATCTGTATTCGTCCTCTTCACTAGGCTTATGCTTCTTTTGATACATTCGTGCAAGGAAGCTTTTACGAAACATTTCGCAAACTACGACCAAATGATCATTCTCGAGTTATGGGAATTGGATTATAGGGTTATTTACATATCATTTCTTTATTAATTACAAAATCTTGGACGTTACAGCCGTAATAATCACACTGCAATTAAGAACGGATCACCACAAACAAATCGATACTACACTGTCACTAAGTCCCATACACGAGAGAGAGAGAGAGAGAGAGAGAGAGAGAGAGAGAGAGAGAGAGAGAGAGAGAGAGAGAGAGAGAGATACTGGTGGCCGACCATGCAAGTTCACATGGTAGGAGACATTAATTCATATACTCTTGTTTATGAGGCCTACGCTACCATCTCATTCTTCGCAAGGCAGAATGTTAGTACTACAGTATAACTACTTAGACAGGAATAAAAGATCTATTCTATTATATTTGGCTTTATACTATAGTCAAAAGGCTTTTAATTCCTGCCACTATAAGGACAAGAGTATTGAGTAAGGTTACGTGTATATTTTAGGTCTATATTGACTGAATAGAAAATTTTAACGGTTAAGACAAGTAACTTTTAGAATAAACCTAAGTTTTGCCTGTATTTCAGTAATTCGATTAACCACACCTGCCTATTTAAACTTGGTTTATATCTTACTTATGGTTCCTTCCCCTAACACCAATGACTGCCAAATTGTCTAGAACTCTCCCAGCGTTTTCAATTTCTTTTTACCAACACTTCCCAGCATTGTATCGGTCAAGTATCCTACTTCCGTTTCTCGCAGACACCGTATCCAACTAAGTGCTCAACACAGACTATTACAAACATTCTTTCTTTAGTATTCTTTGCAATTCAACAATGCCCCTAGTCTTAGTCTCACTGAAAGCTTTTTCATCATTTTAGACTGACCAAGAGTTCCGGCACTCATTCAGGTTCCAAGACCTAGAGAAGGACTGTGACAGATTCCTTATTATTAGTTTTATTGTCTCGTTATTATCTTTCCTTCACAGATGTGCGGACGAATGATGAGTAAACGACACATTGAAAATGAATGATCTCATGTACTCAAATGATGCCGTTTCCTGCGCTGTGGGACTAGAATTTTAATGTGCGTTTTCTAGCCCTAAATGAGTTAATATGATTTTTTAAAGGTGACCACATGAACTAATGTGATTTTTAATGACGGCGATGTGTCTGTTAAAATACATGATAAAGAAACCAGACTGAAAGAAACTGTGCAGCATGGAGCAGTTAACTGCTAAAAGAAAAATGAAAGTAAGACTCAGGATAAGGAACGTCGAAGGTGACGACAAACCTGAGGATAGCTAACTCAAAACTAGACTCATACACAATTATGTGATGAACTTTATTGAATCGGATGAGAAAATGTTGAGCTGATAGTTACTCTCCTCAAAATCCAAAAATTAAAGCCACATGAAAGCTGTATGGCGAGTGACATTTTATTCACTGATACAAGTAAAAAGGATGTATAGCAGCCAGTGCCTGGCTTCTTTAAAATGACATAGCCTACACACACACACACACACACACACACACACACACACACACACACACATTAAATCACAGAAATTAAAAGTGATAAAAGTCCGTTCTTTATAACAGCAGACGTGAATACTGAAATCAGCGAAGTCCCTTTCATTCGATGCACAAATTGACAGACAAACTTTGCTTTTCCTCGACCTGCACACGACATACTCATGAAAAGAAAAACGCCACCACGACGTAAAGAATAAAATATAAATCAAATAATACGATTAGGCTACACCAAGGATATCCAACACAAGAATTTTTTGACAGTGGTAAGTAAACATTCTGAATATCGATTGATTAAACCCTTCTTGAATATCCATGCTAACCAACCAAGCCTACATGATGGAAAACTAAACAGTCCGTGAAACATCACATTCCTATGCATTGTGACAATGATATTGTGACAATGATAAAACTTGTATCACCTATGGTTGTTGAAGGCCCCAGTATCAGCTAATAGCCAAACTATTAGGAGCACCAATCTCCCATGAATAGTTTGGTGAAATCACTGACATTTTCATACCAAGCCGGCCAAGGCACCAGCCAACCGTTAATATGCTAACATTAGAAAGGAGCAGGTTCTTTCTGACAGTAAACAGCAAATGTAACGTGTAAGTGACAACATCTGACAACTTCAAAGGAAAAACTGACATAAAATGATGATGATGATGATGATGATGATGATGATGATGATGATGGTGACGACATCCTTACTATTTGGAAGAGGATTACCGACCCCGATGGAGTTGATAAACCATCATACTTTGACTCCCTTCTTTCAGTTAATTTTAAAAATAACATGGTAATTGCTTTGAGAAGCCTGTCTTAGAAGAAGTAAAGGAACACCCTATTCAATGACGATTCATAAAAAAAGGGGGAAAAAATTTCTCTCTAAGGCTGGACTAGGCTTGTTCTAGATTCCTCTAAGAAACTAGTTCACTGACTGTGCTTCACTAATTTAGCTTTAAGTAAATTAGATTAGTGCAGAATCTTTTCTAAAGGTTTGTAAAACTCTTAGTTTCCTTTATATATTTGAAAAGGGTCAACATCCAGAACAAAGTGAAAATTTTCCAAATCAATTTATTTTTGCTCAAAAGGGAAAGAAAAGAAAAACAACACAATATAAGGAACTGAGTTAGCGTGAAAGACATGCCACTATAAAAAACTCTTGCTAAATGACACTGATACAGCTGAAGAAGGACTACTTGAATACTCTCTGACAAAACTCACCAAGGGATACTGTCAAAGGACATCCAACCAATTACTTCATGTCCTTCCACTATCCAAAAGTTTTTCTTTCACCTTCAGATTCGCACATCCTACGATTTCCTATGGTACATGGATATACGGTGTAAAACTCGTTCTTTTCCTACAGCCCACTTCATTATCATCATAATTCCTACAGCTTTTACTTCCTTTCGTTAAATTTGCAGCTGAAATCCCTTATGGACAGAGTAACCAGATGATAAACCTCAGGGGTCTCCAAAGGGAAATCAGCCTGCAGAGAGAGAGAGAGAGAGAGAGAGAGAGAGAGAGAGAGAGAGAGAGAGAGAGAGAGAGAGAGAGAGTTGTAGAAGGTGATAAACAAACAAACACGAGGGAATGTAGAATAAAATCGATACACCTGAATTCAGGAGACGTCAGTAGAAGGCGGGAATGAGCCATTAATTCGACATTAGGTTCTTCTGTTATTTCAGTTGCCTATTTTTGGATAGCTTGTTAAAATACTAGTGTCATTTTCTGTGCCAAGGTAATATCATGGATGCACTAAAGCCACTGTTTCTTGCATTAGATCAATGAGCATTTGATCTGCCTTTGGGAAGACTTTTTGACCTTAACTGCAACCAAGGCTTGATAGAAGACAAATGGTTTATATTACAGTTTTGGTCTTATGTTACCACACCTGCTATTCTTAGGGCAAGATTTTAATAGGTGCGAAATTAACTAGCAGGATAAGGTTACTGCTGATTTATTGATGTTGTTGTTTGTTTCAGATTTAGCTGGCCTTGTGCCAGCACGGGCTCTTGCTCCTAGAGCAGCCCGTAACTGATTTATTGAGGACACAGGCGGTTTATATAGCGGCGGACTGACGTCACGCCGAGGAATACAATGAGAACTAGGGTGACCTGAGGTCAATAACATTTGATAATAAATACAATGAACAAATACACTTTGAGTTACACAAATGGACAATAAGTTGAATACATTGATACCTGAGAAAAAGAAACACATAACATGTCAATAAATCAGCAGTAACCTTATCCTGCTCGTTTCTTTCGCACCTCTTAAAGTGGTGACCCCGGAGTGCCCCGTTATCCTAGTAGTGGCGAGCCTAGAAGAGGCGAAGAAAACGGGTCGCCACCACAGAAAACCCGCTTAGCGGGGACTTTACAAGATGACCAATTTTATCCCTTAATCTAACTGTCAATGGAACTACTTTGTTACAAAAGCTTCTCTGTCACAAAGAAAACTTTCTCAAAATTTGTATAGCTGTGACTCAATACCTCCGAAAAGGTTTCAGGACTTAACGTCTTCAGGTAATAAGTTTGGGATTTTTCAAGTCTAAAATTGTGCCCAAATGAAGAGATGTCATTTTCAGTTTAACCAAAATGACGTCACTCACTAGCTGCGAAGTCAGTACCCAAACAAACGCACATTGTTTGTGTCAACTTTAATTTTTAGACAAATTATTATGCTCCTCTGAGGAATACTGGGTAATCAGAGTTTCTCTTCAACTATACATCAGTCACCTTACTAAGTCATTTTATATGCACACACCATCACCACGACTTAAACATCTACAGAGATTAAAGGGGGGAGGGAAAACTCGGGAAACTGCGAGAGAGATCTGTTATAAATACGACAGTGTCTACTATAGGAGTAAATCGGCACAGAGATTACGATCCCTTACTTGGGGTCTGTTGTTGTTGGACGCCAGCATTCTTCTTCTTGCGTCATCACCATCATCATCAAATCCTGTTTCCCAGAAAGGCCTTCACTGAAAGAAAATGAAAATGTCTTAATTACTTTCAACTCAATTCAGTGTTCTACAGATAACTATCATTTATAAAAAAAATTTGTTTTTTATACAACTAGATGCTAAAATCATATCTTCTGTGTAACACGGCAAGTTCACTTTGAATATTTTCAGAAATCGCGTTATGCATTCGACTACTCAAACAGCTTGAGTAAAAGGGGCCTGGAACCACACTTAGTCTTAAACCCTATCAGTAGTAACAATCAGCACCTGAGGACACTTTTCCTTTCAAGTTTAACAGTCAGGTTTCTCAGACAGAGCTTCAGCATGAGCAATGTATCAGTAGGTATCCATTTTACCACTTATGACCCAAGGACTACCTACCATGTCGGGAGCAATCGAAAAACTACATAACCAGATCTCCCAGTTGAATAAATAACCACGGATCATATGCTCAACTTCCTTGGTCGGCAATCCCATCTCAAAAAAGAAAAAAATACCAGTGACCTAACTGAGTCTTACATGAAAGATTAAGATACCTTTTTAGCGTTTCAAGCATGAAGACTGCATGACGGGCCCAGAGTTACAAATCATGGTATGTGAAAAACATTGGATACTTAAGTTAATTACATTCCTTTCCAGGAGAAAAAGAAAACTACCATCTGCAATCTTAACAAAACCCCAATTTATTTATATATATATATATATATATATATATATATATATATATATATATATATATATATATATATATATATATATATATATGCCACCAAGTTTGACAATTTTACTTCAAATCTTCTTCAAGGAAGGTTACTGAAGGAGCCTCTATGAGAAAAATTTCCTTCTTGTTCCCACTCGTCCACGTCGCCTCAATTCCCTTTTCCTACAACTTCTCACCCCATCAGACTTCTCTAACACGACGAACACCTACTCCCAACTTGTCGCCTCGCCCCTTTCATTAACAGCAGAAATTTTGAATCCTGTTCTATTTTTCTAGACACCAACGAGACCCGATAAGACAGGAGGCACTCTGTTTGCAAGCCCTGGAATGCAAGGGAACATGCTCTAGTATCACACGCAGGAGAAGAGCCTCAACCTTAACCTCCATGGAAGTCCCTGGTTTCCTCGCCCCCCCCCCTCCCTCCTACTCCTCTATTTCTTGTACTCCTCTATTTCCTGTACTAACAAACTAATCCAAAGGGAGGGTTGATTTACTCAAAATAGAAAGCTCCACTCCACGCACTCGCACCCCTCCCATGACCAGTAAGAAAATCTTGAAATAATCCTAAAACATATCCACCCACTCCAAGATTCTGAAGTTTATAAATAAGTGCCTTATGATTTACTCAATCGAAAGCGGCACTAAAATCTATCAGAATTACTCTTCACTCAAAACCCTTATCAAGGTTCCCTTGTAAATGGTGTGTCAAGTCTAAATGGGCATCGCAGGTACCTAGCTGCTTCCTATATGCATATTGACTATCAGCTAACAATCCTTTAGAATCAACATATTTATATAGTGTCTTAAAAATAAGTTTTTCGGCAACTTTGGAGAGGACAGGGAGAATATAGATTGGCCTGTAGTCAGTGGCGCAGCTGGCATTCCATCAGTGGGCGGCCTAGGTGCGGCCAAGGTATTTTTTGAGGGGCCAAAGAAAATTACACAAAACTAATGTACCAATTCTGTAATTAGTAAAATATACTATTCTCGAACATAAATATCTATGTGACTGAAGAAAATAATGGCATTAGTAATTAGGAAACCTGTATTTGAAATTATAGAGCTTAATTTTCAATTAATTTCCAACTCTCACTATATGCAAATGTATCAAATCACTATAGTATAATATCCTTGTCATGTAAATATATCAAAATAGTGCATATCATCAATAACACAAGAGACTTATGACCCTCCAAAAAAACATCAAAATTTCAACCTATTGCATTCCCTCTTCTTCGCCTCCTCTCCCTGGAAATTAAGTCTAAGCAGCAGTAGCAAATTGCATTGCACTCACTCAAAACTGTAACTATAGCTTCAATCACTTTATACATAAGTTGATAACATTAAGTTGGATCAAAATATCGTGAACGAACACGTCATTTGTGTTAAAAACCTATAACTATAATTCTGCTTTTGACCACCAAAGGTGTTAAAGTTCAGCTAAAAAGGGAATTTCAACGGGGGGTGTCAGTGGGGCGGCCAAGCATCTCATTGGGGCCAGGGTCTGGCGCCCACCCACCCACCCCCCGCCATAACGACGCCACTGCCTGTAGTTACGGCAGTCAGCAGATATCCCACTCTTTGGAACAGGCACTATATCACTAATCTTGCGCTCATCCGCAAAGAAACTATGTCGACATACAAATCTACAGAATCTTCTAAACTTAGGAGACAACACACTAGAAACTTTTTAAAAAAACAAAGGGAACACACTATCAGGGTCTTCACCCCCCGCCCCCGCTATCAAGATCATCCAAAATTTTCTTAACATCCTTGGAGCGAAATGCAAATTTTGTGAGAAGAGGTTCAGGATGACAAGTATCAGGGAGAGGAACATCCTCAGCTGACTGGTTAGCTTCAAAAGATTGATGAGGCAGTTCAGCATTTTTCCTAAAACCAGTAACCTATCTACCATCATCTGTTAGTAGTGGTGGAATGGAAGACGAGCATGACACAGAGATAGATGATGCCAATTCATACGATGAGCATCCTTGTGAATCGCGGAGGAAGGTAATTGTATCAGGTCAAGTGAGAAAACGGACCAATTGTCGAAATTCCTGGGGAAGTCAATAGAATGAACGACTTGGAATCGGTAAGAAAGGAAGTGCTATGGGTCCTGTCCTCATCAACTGCTCATTTGGTTGAAAGTCTGGACGAAATCTTTAAAAAAAAATTGCGAGATTAGGCAACTTAGAATCTTAGAGCAACTTTTCATGATTGAGTTTACTATTTCTGATTACTGTACACCTATAGTAATTTACTACGGCGCTCCTCGGCGTCAGCAAAAGTGACTGAGCTTTTCTCCCATCTCTCTCTCTCTCTCATGGAATAACACAACCTGTTTTGACCTTCATATCGGGTTCGAATTGAAATTAAAATTACTAATGGAATATTAAGTGTGAACTAAAACAATGCTTCAAAACATCAAAAGAAATGCGTGATGGTAATTGTCAGAAAACGTCCACACTGTCATTAGGTCTCCGTGTGCGTCCGTCCGTACGGCTTAGTCTCTAGGGATGTTTAGTCTCAGGGCCTTCCTTTCACAATGACACATACCTATCGTTATTTAAATTGCCTTCCTTTCACGATGACACACACACATACCTATCTACATTTGAATTGCCTTCCTTTCACAATCACACACATACCTATCTACATTTGAATTGCCTTCCTTTCACAATCACACACATACCTATCTACATTTGAATTGCCTTCCTTTCACAATCACACACATACCTATCTACATTTGAATTGCCTTCCTTTCACAATCACACACATACCTATCTACATTTGAATTGCCTTCCTTTCACAGTCACACACATACCTATCTACATTTGAATTGCCTTCCTTTCACAATCACACACATACCTTTCTACATTTGAATTGCCTTCCTTTCACAATCACACACATACCTATCTACATTTGAATTGCCTTCCTTTCACAATCACACATATACCTATCTACATTTGAATTGCCTTCCTTTCACAATCACACACATACCTATCTACATTTGAATTGCCTTCCTTTCACAATGACACACATATCTTCATTTGAAAGACCCGAATCAAGAAAAACCCCTTGAAACAGAAGTGGAAGTTCCGTACATTTCATTTCCATTTATATAGTATCGACTGTTATGTTCGATCATTATATCCCGCCGAAGAACATTTCATTCAAAATTTTTCTTATGCCTAAAGATTGGAGTGCACTGATTCATAAGCATCATAAGATGCTGTATAGAGTCAAGTTATGTCAATTTCTACTTATTACAATAGAAGTTAGTTACGTATTTCGAAAAGCCATTCAAATAAAGAAGCTGTTCCTTAGCACTGCAGCCAGAAATTTCAAAAACAATCCAGATTTTTACTTAACTCCCTGCAGGCGTTTTCTCCTCCCCCTCCCACCTCCCGGGGTCCTGGGCACTGCCTTGGCGTATGCTTGTTTCCAAATGACCCATTTCCACTACTGCCTTGAACAGGATGTCGTGCAATTGGAACTTATTCAGAAGTTCAGGCGAAGATACAATGCATTGCTACCCTAATACTACTCTCCTTGCATTTTAATACATTTTTATCTATTTATTAATTTTTCTCTTTTTTAATCGGTGACATCTCTCCCTTCTGTGTTCCCCTTTACCTCCTCTTACTTCTTCCTAAGGAAAAACATATTTTTTGGAAGCTTGAATTTCAAGTCAATGGCCCCTGTGGGCTTGTTCCATATGAATAGGTTTCATTTCTGAATAATAATAATAATAATAATAATAATAATAATAATAATAATAATAATAATAATAATAATAATAATAATAATAATAATAATAATAATAATGCTTGAAAACTACAGCAACTGAGTCACGTCAGACTCAACAGCATTCAGACTTCCACAAATTTTTTGGCCAATAAAATATAAAACCCTCTATTTTTTTTTTTTTTTTTTCACAAGTATCCATCTTGAACTTGTGACACCACCTTGACAGTGAATGAATCTGCTCACTACAGGATTCACATGACCAAATGAAAACTTGCTTTTATGCCTGGCGTCACTAACTCCCATTCCCCAGTTATCGCTGTCCTTTCATGGCCTTTTCAGCGGATGGACAGGACAACTTTCCAAAGGACTGGGAAGCCTGCCCTTCTTATTTCCCTTGCATGAACAAAGATCCTTTTAACACTTAGGGGTTACTCCTACGAAAGAACCAGTGCTGCCACAATGCAACGACACTTGTGACTTGTATGAAGGAACCAGTGTTCTCAGAGATTTTGACATTTTGAGAGATCGACGCAGTTGGTGTATCTAAAAACAGATCGTGAAACACTGCGTTGAAATATCTCAAAGTTTCCGATAAGGGTAAAATGGTTCTTAAACTCTGACATATCCAATTCGCCCTCCTCCCGACACCCAAAATCTTTCTAAAACTGAGGTTTACAATAATGACCAACCATCATTACGTAAGTGGAGTTTTGAGGAGCTCAAAGGATATTGACTGATTAATCATTCAGTTTAAAAAGAATGGCTCTTCCTCTAGAATGCTGGTCTTCCTCTCAGGAAAACTGCAGCAGAAATCGCGAGATGGCTGAACGCAAGAGGTCACAACAAGGTACTGTACCACCAACCCATAGAGCCTCGGAAGCAAAAGTGCCATTGCATAAGCATTTCATATTTAAATGACCTGATTAATTTACCCCAACAGGTTATGAACTCCATTCACAACAATTTAATTCCATGTACACTGCACTGAAGCATCGCTCTTCAAGTTGAAATTAAACATAACCGGCGATGCAACACTCATGTCTGAATGCCTGGTCTTACGATCGGAAGCGCTATATTCTGTCTATACAATACTATCAGTTCCACCCATTTACAGATAAAATTCCTCACCAGAGGCCTTCGGAAAGCAACATTTGCCAGGTCTCTCACGGTCTAGCACACCTCTGGTTATGAGGAATCACCAAATTGGGTGTGACCATAAAATTATGCTTCTGACGTGTCTATATTCACGGAGTTCTCAATCACTACAGATTAACTCACCTCAATCAACGCCAACGTCCTCGATCATTAGGAGTCTCGTTGTCACAAAACCACATTGACGGAGGACAACAACAAACATGGCTCAACGGAGCCAAGGCTACAGCCTGACTGAAAACCTTCAAGAATGCTTTTGGCCAATCACAAGAGTCCATGCAACTCCCTTCGAACTGAAGAGGCGAAAGCGACTCCTGATTGGCCGAGAGAGAGAGAGAGAGAGAGAGAGAGAGAGAGAGAGAGAGAGAGAGAGAGAGAGAGAGAGAGAGAGAGAGAGATGTAACGTGGATTATCCCTTCAATAGAAACCTGATATTTTGGCAGATCGAGTTAATAATGAATGTCGTCCTTCATTAGAAAATGTTTGCAAAAAATTATGCTCATATTTTTCACTTTTGAAAACTGAATAGTGACTTTGGTTTTTTGCCAAAAAAGAAGTGAATTTTTGCAGTGAGTTCTGAAACTTTGCCACGATTCGGAAAAATCCGATTATGAGATGATGCACTGCCTGCTTGTTGCGCATAGCTGCTCTTGGGCCCTTTTCCGTATTTGCATCACATACACATAAGCACACACATGCACACACAAACACACACATGCACACACACACACACACACACACTCATAAACACACACTTCATATTGGATATTTTCTAGCCCAATTCATGAATTTGGCTTAAGTATGAAAGCATCCTGAAAAATAGGGGGGTTTTAGTTTCTTGCCTAGATCATAATTTTCTCCATCTTGTCTTTCATTTTGACTGATGACGATCTCAAAAAACTTTTTGAACTGTGATTTTTGTATTCTGTGACTATGACGACATTTTCCGGTCATTTTTGTCTTCAAACCAGCGACTACCCCACCACTGGTACTTTCATCCTACCACCCCAATAATATGCGAAAGCAATGCTAGCAGTTTTGTATTACGTATTTGCTGTTCTTCAAAAAAAAAAATATATATATGAGGCCATGTGAATGAAACTTGAATTCTTTAGATTTTTCACATATTTTACCTTTCTACCGGTATATGTACAGTGCGTCTTCAAAGATGTGCAGTGAATGAGGTGAGAGACAGAAAGGAGGGTGCGATCAGATGGTTCTCTTCTTTTTTTTCTTCTTCTTCTTCACTCCTTGTTTTTTAGGGCGGTTGTTGTTCAGGATGATTAATGGTCGTTGCCTTATTCCATTTTGTAAAAGAGCCGAAGTGTCTGGAGTAAACAAAACAAATAAGTTGGAATATGGGCATCCAGTCACACTGTCGGCACCCACATGTATCACTGTCCACTCCTTGGGTACGTATTCTCCTTTTTTTTTTATTTCATGATCCTCATATTCTCCTCTCCTTCCATTCCTACGTAATAATGATAATGAATCAGTCACTGAGACTCGATAAATGGCTCGTTTATATTATTATCAAGGAGCTTAAAGATGCTGTTTGAGATAAAAGTCATGCTTTATTCGAGGTCATTTTTATTCCTCTCGAGCTTAGACATGACCTGTTTTGATGCTGTGACCTTCGTTTTCATTTTTAGACTTGATGGCATTCTAAATTCTCCCGTTAGCTGTTCAATGCGCAAGAGGGTAATTTTCAATCATGTTCAGAGAAGTTATCTAGGAAAAATGTGGAGACAGTTTTAATAGTTTAGCATGACAAGTATGTCACAGTAAAGCTCCAAAAATAAAACAAATTGCCAAGATTGCATGTGAAGTTGAAGGAGCTTTGGGTATTGAGTTTTGGTTAGGAAAATTGTATGTTGTATAATTGATAAATTGTGTTCACCATTCAGTAGCACAGCAAGAGTTGTCTGCGTATTTGAGAAGAAAATTTAAGCTGGCTCTCTTTCTTGTTTTTTGCCCTCTCATCCAAAACTGCTCCAAAACTGAAGCAAATGTAATTACTTTAGTCCTTTCGGTCAAAAGACCTGTGGAAGTCTGTCTTGTCGGTCAGAGCCAGAGCTGTGATAAGTGATATTTTACTTTGTACTCTGTCTGTGAAGTTAGTGTTCATGCTGTGATATTCATTTGGGTCTCATTTAAAAAAAATTACAGATACTTTAATAAGTATTGCTATTAAAGGTATGCAGTACAACAGAAGGTCAAAATCATGAGTTGGAGATTACCAAAAATGATGTGTCAATCCATAATATGTTACTAAGATAACTAAATGGTTGAGTTTTGATGACAGGTCAGTGTTTCATAACTGATCAAAGATTATTTGGCAACAGGGCCTGCCATTCAACATTGGTTGGTCACTAACTTATGAACTGCTAGGTGCACTCCTGGTTAACATCACTAAAAGTTAAGTATATCTTAGTTTAACCAGATCACTGAGCTGATTGACAGCTCTCCTAGGGCTGGCCCGAAGGATTAGATTTTTTTTACGTGGCTAAGAACCAACTTGGTCACCTAGCAACGGGACCTGCAGCTTATTGTGGAATCCGAACCACATTATGACGAGAAATGAATTTCTATCACCAGAAATAAATTCCTCTAATTCTTCATTGGCCGGTCGGAGAGTCGAACTATTTAATCTTATCTTCAAACTGGTCACACTTGTTTGACCTAAAAATATTTGATAACTAGCCAACACGACCAAATCCAGGTATGCAGAGAATTAAGGTCAACGCAAACAAGTGAACATATTTATGTGAGTGTTGGATACCTATATTAAAGTTGAGAACATGAATTCATCAGTCTGGTTCATATACATAATAATAATGATGATCAATAAAAAAAATTAGACACAGCAAAGAAACCAAACCAGAACTGGAAGATAACGATAGCAGGAAACAGTTAAGCAGTAGAAGAGTAGCAGATTATAATTTATTCTTTCAGTTATCAGTTTTACATAAGGGCAATACAAATACAAGTAATAAGGGGCAAAGGCAGCAAAAATGTAATGAATAAGAGAGCAAGAACTTAGGACCTGGAAGTGGTACAAGGTCTTCCTTGAGGTCATCTTACTACTCCATATTCACATCACCTGTCACTTTTACATTTAGAAAGGGTAATTATAATAGATAAAACGAAAGGAAATTATCATTTACGCAGATATTATTTCACATTCTACAATGAAAGAACACAGTTACAAGAAAAATGTTATTTCTAACACTGTTGAAAGCCTTTTGAAGAACTGCAATTGCAGGTACCTCATCAAAGTTCCATATGAACCTCTGAACATTTTAAAAAAACAATGTGGATATGACCCAAACATGTATCACTATGCATATAAATCATTGTGTCCTACTCTTCCCAAAATTATAGGTTCTTAAACTAATCTAAGGCCTCCCTTCTCCTTCCTCCATTGTGCAAAAACATTGCAGAAGTAAAGTTGTTATTTTCCTAATACTTTTGCACAATTTTTATTTTTCGTTTTTCCACTTGTCACTTCTGTGCTTAGATAAATGCCACATTAAACACACTTTACGCTTCTATTCTTCTATTTCTACATGACTTCTTTTGCCTCGCCTTTCCTTCAATCAACCATTTTGCCAACACCATTATTGTTTACCTGTAAAATTAGTGAGTTAGGGAAGGTGTTTGCATCGCCAGTTAAGAAGTGATAGGAATGGTTCTTGATCATGCCAGTACGTCTGAGGCTCATTCTGATGAATCTCTCTGTTGACTTAAACAGTGAATTAGGTATCTGATTGTTAGATGGTTGTAGTGACTCACAACCAGGATGGAGAAGGGCAGCGGCTAGTAACCTCATCTCAAGATCCTTGCAGAGTACAATATACTGTATGTATGTATGTATATATATATATATATATATATATATATATATATATATATATATATATACAAAGCCACAAATGCCTTTTTAATATCGAATTTACTATACTTTCAGATTAACTTACACCTAAGGGGAATTATACTTTATAAGTCGTAAGCGCATCTGCCTAGGCCAAGATTTGAGCCTATATATGTCGTTGATAGCCACCTATATATAAGTGATATATATATAATGTGTGTGTGTATGTTTGTTCGAGACTTTATTACACAGTACAAGATGACAGTAATAATCAAGTTCTTGCTTCTTTCTCCCTAGCTTCATATTTCATGCGAACCTTCAATTCTTTCTTGAAACTGGAAAAGCGAATGCTGTTTGCCTGCAATAGAGAAGGTTTAGGGATGAAGACAGGGCTTTTAAATGACTGAATTACAGAACGATTATTACGAAGATTATTCAGTTGATTTTTCATGTAACTGCTAAAGGTTATATGATGAAATCTTTGCTATCTTATAAATCAATATCTCCTGTGAAAGTAAAGGCGTTATAGGAAATATAGTTTTTTTTTTTTAACAGAGCAATATCTTGACAGCTTGATAGAGAAAGGCATTTCTATAACTATTCCCTTTCTGCGTATGTCACTGCTTTCTCTTTGAGAAGTTGATTACAGAGCGCAAATATCGCCTTGTATGTTTCTTTTTTAACATGCAAACTCAAAAAAGAAAAAAAAAAAACACTTAGCGCAGAATTAACAGGAGGCAGAATACAGGCTACTCAAAGAGCATCATCACCACATTCTGGTACAACAACACTAGAATCAGTGTTTTTACTTCGCCCTTGGCTGTACTCAAGAACACAGTTAAAAGAGTAAAACGTTGCTGCACACTGAAGCATTACCTCTATCTGGGATTTTCTTAACGAAGTGTACTCTTTCGTTGTCTGAAAGCCACGATGAGTAAGGAAGGCGTTGTCCAGCACGTGGAATTTATAGCGACGCCTATGAAGTTCATAGACCTGTTTTAGAAGATTGGATGAATGTGCCAAAGGAAATCAGTTGATGTTTATAGTAATAGTTAAAAATGCTCCTTACTATTATTCGGGTAAGCAAATTGATACCCGGAAAAACGGATAACTACAACAAATGAGCAGGCAAACTTATAATGTATATATATATATATATATATATATATATATATATATATATATATATATATATATATATATATATATATATATATATATATATATATATATATATATATATATATATATATATATATATATATATATATATACACACAATATGTGTGTGTGTGTGCATGTGTTTGTTTGTGTGTGTTCATTGGTATGTAAACAGCGTCATAAATTTTGCAAAGTAAATTAGGAATCACTTTTGATAGATGATAAAGGATAAGAACAACATTAGGCATAACGTAACAGAACCAGTGATTGGCCCACCTGCGTCATTCCGTTACCTGACTGTTACGAACGTAACCGTATCCTACGAAGCGTTCGTCAAACAGAGGAGCGGTGTAAGGTACGATCAGAATAGGCTCCCAGAATTTCTCGTAGCTGGTGATGTTGTAGAGGATTCTGAAGCCTTTCTCTTCTTCATTCTCTTCTCTGTCAAGAACTTTGGTCTCCCAGATATCGAGCTGTGAGTTTTCTTGGTTTGGGGACCAAACCTGAAGGCGTGCAATGCTGATTACTTTCAGAGAAAATACGTTTTATCTTCTAATACGTGACGTATTGCACCAAAAATAATATAAAACTAATATCTACTTTGGTGTTTAATACCAATACAGTGAGAGAGAGAGAGAGAGAGAGAGAGAGAGAGAGAGAGAGAGAGAGAGAGAGAGAGAGAGAGAGAGAGAGAGAGAGAGAGAGAGAGAGAGAGAGAGAGGTTAATATATATGACTGACGAAAATACTTTAGGTCTAATAATCCACGTAGGGAAGGTAGTGCCTTCAGTGCACCTCAAGCGGTGCACTGCAGTCATTACTAATGCTTCTTTGCAGCGTCCTTTCGGCCCGTAGCTGCAACTCCTTTCATTCCTTCTACTTTACCTCCGTTCATATTCTCTTTCCCCCATCTTACTTTCCAGCCTCTCCTAACAACTGATTCATAATGCAACGGAGAGCTGTTCCTCCTGTTACAAATTTCAAACATTTTTACTGTTAATTTCCGTTTTCAGCTCTGACATCATCATAGGTCTGAGCGCTTGGTCTTTGGCGTAAATTCTATATTCTATTCTTTTCTATTCTAGGTATAGTAATGCATAACTCTCAGTCCGATTTTTCTTTATTAGTTTTTTATTTATTTTTAAAATATTATTATTAATGTTTTAAGTGCACCATCTACATACTTTCCATAAAAAGTAAAATGATTGAAAATTAGCTTATGCTTAATAAGGGTCTTGACAGTTTGAGTAGTTATCTATGAAATATGTACGTTTTCTATATAACGTCTTTATAGAAAACGTATTATAATAGGTAGCCTTAGCTAAAATTTTGTGGTTTGTCGTGATACAACTTTTATCAGTTAATATTAGGCTATTCATATGTATAATTTCTGGGTTAAAACATTAAAAACCAACATATTAGAAGATAATTGAATAATATGATCACTGGGATGGTGTTCTAATTTTTTTTTTTTTATCTTTTTAGAGGATCAAGATAAATAAATATATCCGATCATTCGAGTTAAATGGTGAATTACACTCAAATACATGCACTCATACACATACATAATATACACACACATATATACTTATACACACACATACATACATATATATATATATATATATATATATATATATATATATATATATATATATATATATATATATATATACACACACACACACACACTTGTGTGTGCGTGTGTGTTTGTGGGCCTAACTCATCACTCAACTCAAATATTCCAGAATACTATTTACCTTAATCATTTAAGATGAAAAAGAAAGCTTTTACACCATTAACTAAGTTATATTATTACATTCTACTATAAAATTATGTTGGTTTTTAATGTTCAACAAGGAAACTTTACACATGAGTAATGGATTTTGATAAGAGATAAATTGATAAAAATCACAAAATTATAGCAAAATTTACCTCATATAATTTGTGTCCCATAAAAGAATAATACTAAAAACATACAAATTTCATAGATAATTATTCTAAAAATACAGAACCTTCATGAACATAAGATAATTTAAAATAATTTTATATTTCTTATGGAAAGTGTGTAGATGGTATATTTAAAACATTATTAATAACATATGTTATAAATTAATATGTGGAGTTACTTATCGAAAAGGGAATACAAGTGAGAGAGAGAGAGAGAGAGAGAGAGAGAGAGAGAGAGAGAGAGAGAGAGAGAGAGAGAGAGAGAGAGAGAGAGAGAGAGAGAGAGAGAGAGAGAGAGAGAGATATGAAGTCATCACTTCTAAATTCTCTAGTGACAAGTTGCATAAACCAACATTTAACTTTATTAACTAAAGCTTCTATAACAGCTTATAAATCTCACTTTTGTTTGCTTTTAGATTTCTGGGAGATAACCCTCTCCAAATGCACGAAATCTAAATAGTCCACCGCAGCTGAGAATGTCTCTTTGAACCTATAATCATAGGTCATTCGTCTCTAGGGGTTTCTAGAGAGGAAGTTACTAGCCAAGCCTCCAAAATTAAGATGCTGAACGAATAAGCGCCTCATCTTGAAGAGACTGAGTAGCCTCTGAATAACTTTAATCGTGTCATTTAGGGTTTTATTTCTCTGTGACAAAGTTCACTGTTGTATCTTACATTACTCGAGCTCCACGAGAATGGAACTGAACTGAATATAGAATTTAGGCCAAAGGCCAAGCACTGGGACCTATGAGGTCATTCAGCGCTGAAACGGAAATTGACAGTAAAAGGTTTGAAAGGTGTAACAGGAGGAAACCCCCGCAGTTACACTATGAATCAATTGTTAGGAAAGGGTGGAAAGTAAGATGGAAGAAAGAGAATATGAAAGGAGGTACAGTGAAAGGAACGAAATGGGTTGCAGCTAGGGGTCGAAGGCACTCTGCAAAGAACCTTAAGTAATGCCTACAGTGCACCGCATGAGGTGCACTGACGGCACTACCCCGTACGGGGAGTTCCACGAGAGGGCTAATTACAGTTTCTCTATTAGTTTCTGATTCAGTTAGCTTCAGGAAAAAGGTCTCTACTTCATAAAGTAATCATCCTTTTGCTTAAAGCTTAACAGATGACATACCTTGTAAATTAAAAGCTCATTGTTCACACTAAACTAGCAGACGTTATGAAAGGTAACGACAAATTTAACAGGCGCCACTTGAACCTTTGTTTTGAAAAAAGAGAATGATAGATATGTTCTTGTTAACTGGAAAATCAAGGCAGATACACATGGAAGTTAAAGTGACGAGAAATAGTAAAGGCAGTTTTAGTGAATAATTATTGTAAGTTTTAATACCTAAGTAGTAGTGTACATGTACTAAATAATGATCTAAAGGTAAATAATACATGCGTGGAATATAAATGACTGAAAATTTAAGTAATACAGAGATGCAAAGTTAAAGTCAGAAGTCAGCCCATGGCTTAAGAAAATGAAGTGTATTGATAACGTCTGGTCATAATGAGCAGGATCAGAGATTACGAACCTGTATGGTATATTTTTGGAACAATGAAGAAAAACAAAGTTAAAGCAGCACTGTTACTGTTGAAGGTTCAGTTTTGTTGTAAGGAATTTTTTAAAATTTCCAGAAGGCGCAAGAGGTCACGGAATGTAGATGTCACTGATGTATTGTTATTACAATTACTATTCAAAGAAAGCATTTATACACAACACTTACAGCTACCAAAATGTCCAGTATACTAATTCTCTTCATTGATTTACTTGTTGGAGAATGGACGGAGTAAAAATATTGTCTTGTTATGCATTAGGATTTCGTTTTCTAGGACGTAACAAAAATTATTAAGAACCTTCTGCTATGCATACAGTCAAGTTAGGAGAGCAAATGGACGTTTTGTTTTCGCATTACATTTCGCAATTAGAGTAACATGCCATTTTAAGTGGCTAAATTTTACACACACGTGCACACAAACGTACCCACATACACACACACATGTATACATATACATATATATATATATATATATATATATATATATATATATATATATATATATATATATATATATATATATATATATATATATATATATATAATGTATAACACACACTCACACACACACATATACATATATATATATATATATATATATATATATATATATATATATATATATATATATATATATATATATATACATTTGTGCGTGTTTGTGTGTATGCTGGTACGAAATTTAGCCATTTAAGTCACATATCACTCTAATTGCGAAATATCATACTAGACAAAATGACCATTTGCTATCCTAGCTTGACTGTGTGCATATCAGAAAGTTCTTAATAAACGTTGCTCCCCCATCGCCTCTCACTTTGGTCTCTTCATACATCGTAAACTCCAATAAACTGGCGAAAGCAATGCAAATTCCTCTCAGTTTATCACGGTGATGCTCATGGTTGTCTAAAGTTTCCAGAAACATGAAAATTAATCTGGTTACACAATACATATATATATATATATATATATATATATATATATATATATATATATATAATGTTATATAACATATACAGTATATGTATACACACACATATATATTATATATAAATATATATGTGTGTGTGTTTGTGTAAATGCATTTGTATGTTTATATATAATATACACTGTCATTATATATATACAGTATATATATATATATATATATATATATATATATATATATATATATATATATATATATATATATATATATATATATATATATTATACATAACGTATGAAACCAGATTAATTTTCATTTTTCTGGAAACTTGAGACAACCGCGAGCATCGTCGTGATAAACTGAGATGAGTTTGCATTGCTTTCGCCAGTTTATTGGAGTTTACGATGTATGAAGAGGCCAAACTGAGAGGCGATGAGAGAACTTCGAGTTATTTAACCTCTGAAGTGCCTGCAGGGATCTAATTTCTCAAACACGAAATGGGGAGAAACTTCGTTATGAAGGGCAATCTTATCCAAAGGGGATTCGGGTAATGGAAAAGCCTGGGAATGCATAAATATTCTCGACGCTGCTCCTGTGCCTTTTCTAACATTAGTCTCGTGCCATAGTTTTTATACTTTATTTTAGAGCAACCTGAAAGCCCATTGTTCATACATACACACACATATGTATATATATATATATATATATATATATATATATATATATATATATATATATATATATATATATATGTATATATATATATATATATATATATATATATATATATATAATTTGACGCATTTGGATGTGAGGCTATATAGTGACAATCGTATTCAAAAAGCGCGAGGAAATCTGGAAGTTAAGAGAGTATTGTGGCTATTACAGCTGCATACGTATTTGATAAAGTGACAAGTAGATTCCATACAGTATATATATATATATATATATATATATATATATATATATATATATATACATATAGCTTCTGTTATGGCAGAGTTCATATTGTGCTTCTTGGTAATTTCATTAATTTGGAACTTATCTTTGGCGTAATCCTTTACTTTCTCTGGGCCATTATAATTTTGAATATCCTTTTCCATTGAGGATTATAGTATCCAGTATCATCATGATCTATTACTGTTGATAATCGCTGGTATTCCCAGGCCATTTCAGTGGTAGCTAATGGTTGCCGGACTATCCACGGATTTATCATTTACAGTGCTGATTGGTTATTTAGAAGTTCAGGAAAATTTGTGAGGCTACCAGCTTAGGCTGATAGAATGTGAGGAAACAGTATCAGAGCTCTTCATCTAAAATTTTGACAGATAAGTCAGAAAAATTCCCACATTTCTAAGCTAATGAGTGACCATGTCTCCTTAGAACTACAGATATACTTGTTAAGAGTTCCCTGAACAAGCGCGAATGGCCTGTTTATCTGAATGTGGACGATAAACGTAGAGCATCCGGTATACTTGGATAGTTATAGTCATACTTGTTCTGGTAGACCTGCCAGATATGTCTGTAAGGGTGAGTCCACACTTGAGTCCAACATGTCATAAACATGCGTCTGGGTATGATACTGATGCTTAGTTTCAAACCCAAAATCTTAGAAAAACTTTCATTTACTTTGTCGATATGGTATAAACGTGACCATGGAAACCGAGGGACTATAGAATAGGTGGAGACGGGGGGCGGGGTGGGGGCTAGTTTTAGAGAAAAGCAGAAGAATAACTGCCACATTCATCTTATAAATGATGAATCAAGGGCAAATTTTCTGTGCATATTTGAAAAAAAAACACCTTGAGAAGGAATATAACAAGTACTTTGTGAATAGGATCTAAAGTTATTTCCTGACGTTAAACAACTGGATACGAAGACGTCGTCAAGCAAGTTACCCGAGTGAGTTTTTCTTCCCCATGGCAACAAGATCTTTCGTGCTGTTATTGACATCTATAACCTATTCGTGCTTCAAATCCCCTATTCTACTCCCTGAAATTTCTTTCTTATTTTTAGGCTTTAATTGTTTAAGGTCACAATTATGGGCTCTCATTCTGTAGTTTACATACACGAAAAACTACTTTAATCTACATTGGTTATGAAAACTGTGCAATTGTAATTCCGTAATGAACGTGAAGGGAAGATATGCACTGGGAATGTAAGCAAGCAGGGTGAATTTATTGAAGTAGGGAATGAAAATTTATCGAAGTGGAGGATGAATGGCACAAATACTCTTAAGGCAACATAGATGACAAATTTTATTCTTATTGGCGAGGTTTTTGATTACTACCGAGCATTTCTCGAGCAAACAACAAAGAACAACAACATCTTTAAAAATCCAAGAACAGCTTACCTTGATATGATATCGGCGGGCTAGACGATTACTGATGAGGTTAGTGAGTTCCTGCTTGTCTTTCGGTCTGTAATTAGCCGTGCTTTCAACCTCGTAAACCGGCACGACAAAGGCACACTTCTTGCAAGAGTTGCTCGCGTCAATTCTGTCAAAGAACTTCGTCAAATTTTCCGACAAAGACGGAGGAGTTATCATATCGATATCTATCGTCACTGAGTAATCAGTAGGGCAATTCTTCTTGGCCAAATTCCTGTTGTGATTCTGCGGGTACACCTGCAGCGGAGGTTCATTTCGGAGTCGCAGAAGGAGTTTATTGACCCCTTCAGGGTCATCGCATCGGAGGATTTCGTCAATCGCCGACTGGTTTGAGGAACTGGGAGGTCTTTCCCTCGGGTACATAATGTGGAAGCTGGCCGAGGCCCCTACTAAAGGGAAGCACTTCCTGAGGTAATGAATCATAGTCACGGCTACGTAGTAGTCGGTCCCTGGGGTAAACACGGCGACAGACATGGGGCCACTCCAGCCCTGGGAGGCCACCCAAAATAGGTGCTCCACGGTTGTGTGCGTAGCCATACAGACTCTTGATTGCGTTGATAGCTCTTGCCATTTATCCCCGACCCACATATGGCTGTGTTGGACAACATTGGCGGTGTTCACGTGAGTCCCAACAGCCCCTCGCAGTGGGGGGTTTTCTCTCTGCGGAAAGAGAAATTTACATAACGTTAATTAAAACTTCCCTGGTGATATTTTTATTTTGTGCCTTTGCATATGGGAGAAAAGGGACAATTTCTATGTATTTCAGTTTCCAAAAATTGCAGCGAGGTCCAAATAGTTCCACTAAGAAAAAATAAATCATTATTATAATGTGCTTTCAATATTTGAGCCATGAATTCAAATTGCTGTCTTTAGTTTGCGAGGAAGCGCTGTTGATTTCCTTCATTCCCTATATGTTGTCTTACATGTATTTAAAGTGGTACGCTCATTGATTGGATGTTTTAGATTCACTCTGTTGTTTCAGAATTTTTATTATATTTATTTCCTTTGCAAACTGTGTTAAATGAATGCCGATGATGTTTAAAGCTTCTAACTTTCTTATTTGGTTAAACTCGACAAGTTCACATATCGATTATCATCGTTTAACATCCCCAAAAATAAATAGTGTAATATTTAGTTTTCAACACGTTTGCAAAATGTTTTTGAAACTTATAGTAAATATCAAGCAAGTATGATAAATGATAAGTGTCCTAACATTTAAGAAAAAAAAATACATTTTTCTCCAGATTAGACGAATCAAAGCGTTGGACAATTCTTTATGAAAAATAAGTGCTTCACCTGTATATTAATTAAAACCAAATCCTTAAAGATAATCCATTTTCTTACCATAACCTTCCTGATCTCAGCTACTCGTAAGAAATTCAGATGTGAATCGGAGGTCGGCCGGTCCTCATTTCTTGATGTTAATGAAAGCTCGGATTTCTTAGACAAAAGAGTCGATTTTTTCTCGACGTGTTTAGGTTCGCTGTTCAGACTGTTGAGCAGATAATGATGTATTCCCACCAATGGAATTATGACGAACAGGAGGAAATTCCGTATTGGTTTTACTCTTAGAATTGTTTTCAGCATCTTCTGTTGGTATATCTTTGGATTTTGACTTTCATGTATTTATGGGGTAATGTATTCATTACTTCTCAGCTCTTGGTTTCCGTTTGGCTGTAATATCTGTCATGAGTGCGTGAGTAGAATTGTGGTTAAATGAAAAGATACATTTACGTTTTAGCTCGATTAAAGCTGACAATTTCCTGAAGTGTTTTATTGTTTTCAACAATTTCTATAAAGATGAACATATCTTTCTTAGAGGTATATCTAGTTCCTTATGCTTTATTTTGTCATTAGGCACAAAACTTGATACTTTAACCAAATCATTGGCGTTTCATTCGATTCACACAAGTGTTTAAGTTTGAGTGCTGAATGTAGTGTATTTTTAATGGTTTGAATTTTTCTTCTTTCAAATGTAGTTGATATTTCCACCTCGTTTACTTGTTAATTTCGGATTATACCCACTTGTAACCTGAAAAAAGATATCACAGTGTTAATGAATGTGACGGGAAAAGTACCGTGTGGCTGCTTAGTATTCATTAAGTAGAATCTAATTTGAAAAAAGAAATCATTAGAGATATTTACGTAATTGATGGCTTGATATCAGTTTACAGTGTTAATCATAAATTCCGAACGAATTTCGTGACCTATTGACTGTCATTAGCGTTAATGATGCTGTGACTAATGTATAATTCGGAGAGAAACGAAGTAATAAAATCATCAATATTTGATATTAGCTGACCAACCTGGTGCTGCCCGGGAAAACTCTGAAGGACTTAGAAAAATTTTCCTGCATCTCATTTTGAATTGTTTTGTCATGTAAGTATGCATACTTTCATTGAAAATGCCTTTCTTTCCTGTGATTAATAATTCTGTCTTGCACTCATTGCTTTAATTATATATATATATATATATATATATATATATATATATATATATATATATATATATATCCAGGCACTTATCCTATTAAAATGGTGAAAGAGAGAGAGAGAGAGAGAGAGAGAGAGAGAGAGAGAGAGAGAGAGAGAGAGAGAGAGAGAGGTTGAGTGACTTGTAGAGGCAAATATTCCTGGTCTTTTTCTATGACTTGACGTTTAACCCCATTCATAAAGGGACTTTATAAATGAGAGAGAGAGAGAGAGAGAGAGCAAGCATGAATTTGCTTGCAAAAGTTAAAAACCTCACACATAGAGTTCGCTCCAAATTGTTTGAGTGATGCCTGGAGAGAGAGAGAGAGAGAGAGAGAGAGAGAGAGAGAGAGAGAGAGAGAGAGAGAGAGAGAGAGAGAGAGAGAGAGTCTGGTGGAGGTAGCTGTGCGAGGTTGAAAATGTTGGTGTGTGTTGTGGTGGTGGTGTTGAAGTTGATGGCGGTGGTGGAAGTGCTTTGCCAAACTGCCCGATAATTAATTCAAGACCTCATTTAAACAGACTTAATAACGAAACACGTCACCGTAATGTCACCAAGCAGTCGCTATAGCGAATTCTGAAGGTAAAAATGAAGAAGAAACGAACGACTTAATGGGGAAATTCGCATTTGAACGAATAAAAAAAGGAAATACTGTATATCTTGCATGTCGGGGTTAGCCAGCAGCTACTACACATGCACGGATGGGGGAAGGCACCCTTGGCTCCAGTTACTACAGAAAGCGGATCTTTACTTATAAAAGTTATTGATAAAGGTTTTCAATGTTGATCTTATCGAGGTAATTAACAATTATATTAATAATTATCGTAAGTTATGAACAAAATTCACGTAAATTCTCATAAAAAAACTGATGTTATAGGGAATATATTGTTGCAGGTTAATCATACGTCTGACAGCGCCTGGAAGAAAACCTGGAGTGCTCAGGCAAAAAGTGACCATTAACCCATGAAGCACCAGAAGGAGACCCTGACGGAATTGGTCAAAACGAGAACTTCATTCAAATTGTTTGTGTTTGATGTCTGTCAGGGGGTAGAGGTTTGATTTTGAGTCATACGCTTCCTGGGGTCACATAGGGGCCGTGTGCCAAATTTTGTCTGGGTCTGTTGAGTGATTCGTATTTCTATGGCCCACAAACATACAAACATTCACTTTTGTATATATAGACTTTTCAGGTTTATCTGTTTGATTATCTATCACCCCAGTTCCAAGGCTCTTTGCTTCTCCTATGTAAAGAATAATTCTCTCTCTCTCTCTCTCTCTCTCTCTCTCTCTCTGCTTTGGACATGCCCTTTCCCCAACTAGCCTCCACTGGAGAGAAATCTTAAGTATTAAGCTTTGAGGAATATTGGCCGACGTTATGTTGTCTGTTCTACTTGTGATTATAAGGACATAGAAACAAACAGTGATCTATACCTCCTTTAATGAATTATTTAACTAATTTGTTTATTTACTGAGGGAGGTAGACTGTGACTACAACCATCTCCGTTTAATAATATTTTCATGCGTACAGAACCTATGTTATTAGAAACGACGCGATTAAACTGCGGCTGGATCGCCGAGAATGACATGACCAAGATTAAACGTCCGAATGCGCCTTGATTAAGGCAGCTCTATGCAATCTCCATAGTCGAGCTTCTATGAAGTGACATGAATCGGTTTACATTCAGAGACTTTGGGTCAGTCTAAATTTAGTACTGACGTCACTCGCTCGTTATTTTGGCGTCTCGGTGTCATTGTGACCCACTGCCGCTCACTTCAGGCCTCTATGGTCTGAAAAGCATTGAAGCGTTGATTTTGATTATGAGGTTCATTCGAGCTCCTTGACCATAATACTTCGAAATATGGTCAAGGGAGCTAATATGGTCTTCCCTGGTGATCACAGCAGAATTATCTTTCATAAGTGATATACTTGAGTTACAATGAACCTTAGTAAAGATGAACTGAAGTCGTATCATTCGTTCAATTTGTGAATTTGTGAAAACTGTTTTGATGTTCGGAATTTTGGAAGATTCATTACATACGTTACTGAAGTTTTTCGTAAAATTTTAAGAGTTTTCCTCTTATGAACCCTTTAAAAAGTGAATTATATATATATATATATATATATATATATATATATATATGTATAAATATATATATATATATATATATATATATATATATATATATATATATATATATATATATATACAGTATATATAAATATATATATATATATATATATATATATATATATATATATATATATATATATATATATATATATATATATATATGTATATATATATATAATGTGTGTGTTTTAAGCAATGAAATTAGAAAAAGAAAGGAAAAAGAGATGCATAAATAAGTTTCAGCATTGGAAAAGAGAAAAGAAAAGAAAATATACCATTCAAAAGAACGGATTAAACAAGTCCTTGCTTTCCGTGAAAGGTGAAGGAAAAAATAATATAGGAAAAAGTGCTCATGAAAAGTCTGAAGCACTGAAACACAAAACTAACGAAAAATAAACATGCAGAACAAGGAAATGTGAAACAGAGAATGGAGGCAAGCACATAATCCTGAACATAGAGTAAAATAAAAAGTAATGGCAACACCAGAACAACTGACCTAAAAGTGAGCGATAAATTCTTCAAAGTACCATAAATCTTCGGACAGGAGACAGAAAGAAAGAGAGAGAGAGAGAGAGAGAGAGAGAGAGAGAGAGAGAGAGAGAGAGAGAGAGAGAGAGAGCGCGAAAATTGGGGAGGAAATGCGTTTGGAATCGACACGGAGGAAGCAAACCATAGCCTCTAACGAGGCGCGGAAATTTACGGCTTCAAGACGAACCTGAGGAAATAAATTCCGCCTTTCAGCGTGTTTTATTGGGTAATGGCTGCCAGTCAACAATAGATAAATGTAGATAGATTCGTTTCCTTTTTCCGAGGAAGATTGAAAACGGGGATGCTCTGACACAAACTGCGCTTTCATTCTCTTTTCGGGAAAGCTGGAAATCTTAAGACATATTTTGCAAGGGTAATGCTGTCAGTGCACCTCACGCGGTGCACTGTAGCCATTACTTAAGGTTCTTTGCAGCGTGACTTCGGGCCCCAGCTGCAACCGTTTTCATTCCTATTATTGTACCTCCATTCATGTTCTCTTTATTCCAGCTTGCTATTCACCCTCTCCTAACTATTGTTTCGTAGTGCAACTTCGAGGTTTTCTTCTTGTTACACCTTTTAAACCTTTCTCCTCTTAATTTACCTTTCAGCGCTGAATGACCTCATAGGTCCCAGCGCTTGGTATTTGACCTAAATTCAATATTATATTCTATTCTATGTGGAAAGGGACATAAAGAGTACAGCAAAGCGCATTATTTCATCAGAATTGGTTATTACATATGATAACCATGATAAAATTTTCTTCAGGGAATTTATCAGCAGCGACCAGATTTAAAGGACAATGCGATCAGATATGTTCGCGGCTGTAATTCTGAAATAGTTAAGTACGATTCCGAAATCGGTGGACTTCATTCATCACGCACGTTAGCGTAAGCAATTAAAACTTTCCGGATTAGCAATAGAGCCGAGGTGGATTACCCTGGCTTCAGATGATTAAAATCGGTTCCATGAACTGAAACTTTCATTGAACAGACTCTCTCGTTACACATAGGAGTCTGTTTTCGCAGGGGCTGGTAAAGAGATCATATCTGTACCCAGCGAGGAAGGTTTGATTGATTGATTAATGGACTGGCTGGTTTCCAAAAACTGGCGCCATATATAGTGAAGACGAGCGATTTGTACTTGATTAGCATCACACTTTTTTCATTTCTGTGCTGTGACTCGGTATTACTTCCCACGATCATTACAAAAGCATATCGGTCATTTTTCCGTGATTATAGTGAATAAATGTCCACAATGACTTCCGCAGTCAATCATTATGTAGTTACTGGCTCTTATTGGCGTAAATAAGAGCTGTAGAATCCAACAGGCATTCACATATATCCGTGTGGCCCCATGCTGGGGACATTAATTTGTTCCCGGTGTATCATGTGTCTATTTTGAATTATATATATATATATATATATATATATATATATATATATACATATATATATACATATATATATATATACATATATATATATATATATATATATATATATATATATATATATATATATATATATATATTATAAGTCCCACGTGAAAATAAAAGGGAGTAGTAATTAAGACTTTCAACTTTATTCCAAAGTCATCTTCAGTACCCTGAAGATGACTTTTGAATAAAGTTGAAAGTCCTCATTTGCACGTGGGCACTTATAATATGCTTCATCCACAGGACCGTTGTGGAAATTACAAGATATATATATATATATATATATATATATATATATATATATATATATATATATATATATATATATATACATATATACACACATATACTGTAATACCAGAAGATCAATATCGCGTAAATAAAAGTCAAAGTGTCAGTGCAAGAACACGTAACCGAGCGACCGTCATGTAAAAGTCAGAAGAAAGAGAAAAACATAAAAAAAATAAAACAAGAGAAAATTTGTGGTTTTTAAGAAGAGGATGATAGGAGGGGCAACTCGATGTTCTCCCCGAGACCGTTCCATAACACAGAGTCCTTGTCTATAACGCTTTTAACAGTATGAGAAAAAATGGAATGAAAAGAAAGATAAGAAGAAAAGCTGTGATATATTCGGTGTTGTTTGATGCGATGAGAAAGATAGGAATGTGCAAGGTTTATCCGAGACAATTCATTGTTGTCGTAAATAAGGGAGAAGTCCAACATTAGACTGTAATTACTAGTCATGGTGGGGTTTCTCTGAATTCCAGAAGGATCCTCAAAGGGTAGGTGGTATACTGGTCAGCTTACTTTCTGCTAAGGCGGTCTGTCCAGTGTCGTATCCTACTCTAAATGTTCTCTAACTGTAGAGTCTTCAGAAAATTTATCTGTATTTCCCTTTACCTTCTCTTACTCCCTAATGAGCACCATATTCTTTGGAAGCTTCAATTTGAAGTCAGTGGCCCCTGTGGGCTTGTTCCATATGAGTAGGTTTCATCTTCTGAATAATAATAATAATAATAATAATAATAATAATAATAATAATAATAATAATAATAATAATAATAATAATAATAATAATAATAATAATAACATACGATTAAAATTACATATTCCATACTCCCCAGAAATTAAAGTGTTTTTCTGAGAGTAAATTCTACATGTAAGTACTATGTTCCATTCAGTCGTTAAAACAGGAATTAAAACTGACTTTTTTTTTACTGACATACACAACCATTTGGACGTGACCATTGAAAACGAGTCGTAAACTAAGCATATTTAAATAAATTAAAGTAACTATCGCTCAGGTGAATCATTTATAATAGGTAATTTTGGTGGTGATAGAAAATGATTGATTTATCAGAAACTAGAATCATATTTCTAGCACCAAGTCTCATTTGTATTTGGTACGTCGTATAAAATTATGAATATGGAATCAATTCTTCTACTGAATGTCCA
>NC_089758.1:17844233-17851733 GCF_040412425.1 Macrobrachium rosenbergii
ACAGCATAAAAGAGCAGAAATATTAAAGACAAATATAAAAAAAAATAGTTATAAGCTTCGGTTTTTAGCTGATTTTTTTTTTATTTATGTATATATATGTGTGTGTGTGTTTGTGTGCGTACACACACTCTTTAACAGTTACATAACCTCGAACTCATTTATTTCCTCACACCTTTTTGGTACACTTACCACTACAAGCCTTGAATATAAATGGAAGTAAGTAAAAAAAAAAAAAACCCTTCTTTCGATGATGGGATTCGAACCCATACACACTTATGTATTTAGAAAAGTGCGAGCAAACCGTGAAAGTGCCCTGTAGTTTTCTCTCTCTCTCTCTCTCTCTCTCTCTCTCTCTCTCTCTCATAATCATTTGTTGTACGTTTCATCTTGTTTTCTTGGAATTAAGATTCTTCTGTTACATCTTGCCATCCCCAGTCAAAATCTTATTTACATCCTCGTAGTTCTTGCCTTCATAAAGATTATGGTCACTTCTATCACCTATTCCCTTATGTACAGGAAAATCATTACCCTCACCCTTTCATTTGGCCCACACCAACCTAAATTTGCTTCTCATTCAAGCAGTTACCAACATAGCAAAGCATCTCACTTGTAATTCTCTCACCTTCTGATACCTCTCTGTCCCCAAAAATTTTTAATTTATTTCTTATTTGCCTTCCTCACATCACCGACAGTAACTTGCAAAAACATTATTAAAACTGCATATCCCCCTTTTACATAGGCATGATTCAAATCCGACCTGTCACGACGTGCTTAAGCGATATGGAAAGATAATTGTGTCTGAGCTTTTGCTGATATGTTATGAGTTCCTAGCTCCTACGACCTTGAGTTCCTGTAAAATGAAAATAAATGGAGAATTTAATGGAATCAACTATTATTATTATTATTATTATTATTATTAGTATTATTATTATTATTATTATTATTATTATTATTATTATTATTATTAACTTTTTTTTTTGCGCATCTGGGTCTGTGACCAGCTGAAGATCCGTTGTATTCTTTGTAGTTTTTTCATCATATCGAGATCTGGACGCGAAAGAAAGAGGGAATGAACGAAAAAATTTTATGGCGACACTTTGGCGAAATTATGACAAATGTGAATAGTTTTTAGTGAATAATGTTCACCATAAAGATCATGATTATGGATTCACGAGCGAAACCCACGATTATTTAATGTCTGTTTGCTAGTCGTACAACGGAATTCTCGGTATAAAAATAATTATAGCAAGTGGTGAGGCAATTGATCCAGTTTTGTTTAAATTAAATGTTTGATAATCGATGTATTCAGAAGAAATATCTACATTACAATAATAAAAAAAAACTCACACGCACACAAAAGAGTGGACGAAGATTAGGTAAATCTGATGAATATTTTAGCGGCCTGTAAAGCCTAATCATTACAGTCTTGAAAAAATGGTAAAAAATTCGCAGTATTCATACCCACTTTCACACGCTTACATATAATTGTTTATTAGTATATGTTCATAGGTGACAATGGCTACTAAAAGAATAAAGGTTTAAGAGTACTTAGTATGTCGGGTGAACGTCTGTGGTAGAATACTGATTGAGAAAGTAAGTCAGCTAAGAGAAGGGTTCATGAGGAAAGTACAGTTTTTATTTAAATGAGGAAGATGGACAGTTGTGTGAGAACTTTAGAAGTAACTGGAGAGGCAGCTTGTAGAAGAAGCTTATGATAAAATTGATAAAAAAATGGAAACTGGAGGGTTTTGCTGAAGTACAGCATACAATGTAAATTTTTTTTATGAAAGTGAAGTGTACATTAAAATATTCACATGGAAGTGTATCTAGATAAGTGTAAGATTTTGTCCGTGAAATGGTGTTTACAGGTGCTCCAGTGTTGATATCGAAAATGAAATAAGTTGCCGAGACTGATGGAAAATGTTTGAAATCTCCTGTAAGAGGAGAATCATAAAACTGAGTTTTAACAAGCGAAAGTGATGAAGGAGAATGGCACCTTGGAAAATTGAGCAATGAATGTAGTTTGGATACTGTAGGAATGGACTTGGTCAATGCATACTGGTACTTGTGACAGTATGATGTGAACGAGAACAAAATGAGATAAAAAGTTTATAAAAGACTAACCAAAGTCAGGAAGGAAGTAGGCTGCATACACAGAATATTTTAAAGTTAAACGCAGTATGTACAGTATGAAAACAAAAACTGAAGAGTATAAACGAATTATTGAGACAGCTCTTCTTCACGCAAGTGAGGAGCAGATTCTTAATGCAAATGAAAGCAAAGATTGCACTTAGATTTCTTTGTTACAAGGTCCAAGAATGGAGTACCATAGGCTGGTAAGGATGGTGTTTAATTCGCAAGTGTTAGGAGGAAGGACGAGAGGAAAACAGGACACACTGGGTAGTTGGAGCAGAAAGGGTTCAGTAACTGAAGTTTTAATATCAAGGAAAATCTATATTGCTTGAAGTATGTGAGATTCAGCTGTTAGAGGATGAAGCAGGCAGTGTTTTATGATATTCCCAGCTTTTATGTGATATATATATATATATATATATATATATATATATATATATATATATATATATATATATATATATATATATATACAAACATACATGCATTCATATATATATATATAATATATATATATATATATATATATATATATATATATTATATATATATGAATGCATGTATGTTTGTATATATATATATATATATATATATATATATATATATATATATATATATATATATATATATATATATATATAAAGAGAGAGAGAGAGAGAGAGCACCAGCATCACGCGATTACCCTGAGTGCAAGTAGTTTTTGCAAAGGGAAAGTGCGTGAAGCGCACAGATAAATTCAAGCTTAAGAACAAAATACACAAGAACACGTGAACAAAAACTAAGATTTAATCCTGGAACACATTTCATAATCATTGGCGTTATTAGAAGAAATTTTTTTTAGCCGAGTTTAATTATATTTCGTGTGTCTTCCATAAAAGATTTTCTCTAAAGAGAGGAATGCAATTAAACTTTGCCGTAGACTTTCGCAAGGTCTAAAGTTTGCCGAGAGAGAGAGAGAGAGAGAGAGAGAGAGAGAGAGAGAGAGAGAGAGAGAGAGAGAGCAGGAGAGGGAGATTGCGTTGTGGCGGAATACGAGCTTCGGCTAATAATTCAGAATAGCAATAAGGAGAAAACTCCGCGGGAGATATAATAACCCGACGGTGGATAGCAAGGAGATTAAGAGGCCGGGTCTGTAAACAAAGGGGGGATATAAAGCGACTTTTCCATCCGGGAGGTTCATTATTTTGGTAGAGGGTTCAACGAAGGCTATTTGGTTTTTTATATATATATATATATATATATATATATATATATATATATATATATATATATATATATATATATATATATATATATATACATACAGTATGTATATATATATATATATATGTATATATATATATATGTATATATATATATATATATATATATATATATATATATATATATATATATATATATATATATATATATATATATATATAGTGGATGAACTGTCTGTGCAGAAAAGTTCCGTAACTTAAGCCGCAGTCATACATCTACACAAAAGGCTTATAAGCAGTGAATTAAACCCCTACGCACACTTTGTAGTTCACCTTTATCTTGCGCACGTTTTCTGCTTGGATATTGAGGCCCTGTTGTTCCAAAATCTTTATCTTTCCAGCACTTTCTAGTTCTTTCTCCCCTTCTTTTTCTTTACACTTCTAAATGACATTTTTTACCATTACTTTGTCGTTCATATTTCCCTGCGATCAAACTATCTCAAAATATGTTGATTTACTTTTTCACCTAGCTAATTTATCACTACTTTTGCGTAACTCCACATTTCTCACCCTGTCAGTCCTCCTTACGTAGCATATATATTTCACAGGCCAGCTTCAATAGCCATAACCTTTTGTTCTTTCATTCACAGCCACACCTCACATCCAAGAGGATAGCTGGCTCAACAAACCATCAGTACAGTCAAACTCCCTTCCATATCTCTTTCATACCCTGCTGCCTTCCTTGCTTAACCTAGCCTGTGGCTCACCACTTCTCTTAACCAGCAATCTTCAGTTACATTTGCTTCCATACACCCATACGAATCGGGCATCCCCATTCTCCCACAGTCCATGTTAACACTCATTGTATTTTCTTAGTTTCTTCTCCCAGCAGAGCTGCACTTTCCTCACATTCACTGCTGATTTTCTCCTCTTAACAACACCTCCAAATTCTTTCGCTTGTCTGCAGTTTCTCTTCATGATGACCAATCAGCACTATATCAGTTGTAAGCACTAGCCATTCCAAGCGCCAATCGTACCAGTTTTCTTATCACAGAAATTTATACCTTCCATTAATGTCGTTTTTCTGACTTCTCACGGCACTCATTACATAAACAAGTAAAATATGCGCCGAAGTTTCTTCGGCGCAATCGAGTTTTCTGTACAGCTACTACAGCGTATAATCAAGGCCACCGAAAACAGATCTATCTCTCGGTGGTCTCGGTATAATGCTGTATGAACCGCTGCCCATGAAACTTTAACAATGGCCCGGTGGTGACCGGTCCTATATCGTTGCTAGACGCATGATTATGGCTAACTTTAACCTTAAATAAATTAAACACTACTGAGGATAGAGGGCTGCAATTTGCTATGTTTGATGACTGAAGGGTGGATGATCAACATACCAATTTGCAGCCCTCTAGCCTAGGTAGTTTTTAAGATCTGAGGGCGGACAGAAAAAGTGCGGACGGATAGATAAAGCCGGCACAATAGTTTTCTTTTGCAGAAAGCTAAAAAGCAGCCATGCAGAGAGAACATATAGTATCGGTTCTGATACCCACTGTCACACCAGACCGGTCATTTTACGTTTACATATTCTCAGACATGTTCACTTTCACCATACACATTTATGTTATCAAATAAAATGCCTTTCGCATCGTACTTCATCATCACCCTGAATGCTGCATGTTCATCAGAACCATTATACTTTTTTTTTCCTTTCCCTCTCAGCTCTCGTATAACTTTTTTTCATAATGACTGTTTAAATCACAAATGCCGTTCTTTCTTTGAACCGTCACTGTCTTCCCCTGCCAATCCTTCTTTCATCTACATTACTGGTATATGTAAATTCATATGCATATGCATATGTATGTGTATATATAGATTCGTTCTCTTTCCTTGAGAAAGATTTCAAAAGTTGTGTTACGGCTTTGATCCTTGCCATTTTTTTCTTTTGGATTTGAAGCCACTGTTAAAATGTTGGTATCAACATCAGCTGTAGTAATTATACATTTATGCATAAGCTTCTGCTTTTAACTAGTTTATTCATATATATACATACAATATATATATAATATATATACGTATGTGTACGTATGTATGTATCTATGTATTAATACATATACACACACACACACACACACACATATATATATATATATATATATATATATATATATATATATATATATATATATATATATATATATATATATATATTTTATATATATATATATATATATATATATATATATATATATATATATATATATATATATATATATATATATATATATATATATATATATATGAAAACACTAGTTAAAAACAGAAGCTTATGCATAAATGGATAACTACTACGCTGATGTTGATACTAACAGCATTTTAACAGTGGCTGCAAAACAAGAACAAAAAAATGACAACGAACAAAGCCGTTGAATAACTTTTAAAACCTCTCTTGAAGGAAAAAGAATGAGACAAAAAATTCAGCTCGCCTCTTGAGATAACGTCAGAAAATACACCTCTTAAACCCAGCGTTGAATGTAAACCTCTGGAAATAAGACGCTGGAACTGCTACACAACTTGTTGTGATGCTCCGGTAACTGAGTCCTTATGCAAAAGGAGTACCGTTTGCTGGAATGCTGGGAGTATAGATCAGGCTGTTTTCTTGAAAGAGGACATTCACTTTAACGGTCTCCGTTTTTAGCATTTGTTGACTGTAAGGTGTGACCTTCGTAAGCTGTTTGCTTTGGAATTCATTCGACTCTGAAGATAAAAATGTTAAGGAAATTGTTTTTATGAGACACACTTCCTTATTGCTTAAAGGTACTAAGCTAGGTGTGTTCATTTAGTAATTCATAGATCACATTTGGATATTCTTTTTTCGAAACTGACACAGATAGAGCAACGGTCAGTCACAGACCTATTCGCTTTCTGTATTCTTGGCCAAGAATAGTTTAAAAAAGCCTCATACGCAGCACATTTATTGTTACAGATATACACTTGTGCTTTTCAGGTACTCATGTAATCCACTGATGTTCAGTCCCTTATATTCCAGAACTTTTTTATACCATGCATTTCCTTCTTATTATCTTCTTTACATCCGATTGTTAAGCCCCTTGCTACTATTTTTTTCCTCAGCACTTATAGATGCCCACCTCTATCACTTGCACCCCTTCTTCATTTGTACTTGCATCTCCCTTTCCGTTACCCTGGCCTTCAGGTGGTCAGATGACATGATCATTTTTAATTCCATTTGTTTATTGCGAGGGATAGATACTAGATTTGCTGTAAGGCTTAACCAGCTGCTGAAGACCAAGCCATTATTGTGGCAGTTATCTGTAACCAGTTCTGGATCTGTCAGAAAACTGGAAATACATCACACGGAGATGTTTGGATCACTTTTACTATTATTACTCATTATTACTATTATTAAAGTTATTCAAGAGATGACTTATTGTGTTCCGTTATTATTATTAACCAAGCGGCAAGCCTAATTGAAAAAGCAGAACACAAGCCCAAGGGTCGCAACAGAAAGCTTGTTAATAGAAGTAAAGGCAGTTCTGGACGGTGTCGGGATGTTAGAATTGCATAAATGCAGACAGATTACAAGTAAGGTTAACCCCTGGTTAACACTGCCATGAGACATCACCATTAATGCATTTTAATTTCATTCTCATCAGATCTAATTTTATCTTAAAGACCATATGCGGAGGGACGAAGATTTTAGGGATCGTTTTTTCGTATTTTTTAAATGATTTTCTGCTAGAGGAGAGAAATGTGGTAAAGGACAGGAAAGTATGAATTCCCTTTCTTTTGCACTAACGAACCAACAACTGAAAGACATACAGGTAATGAGATATAGAAAACACAAAGAAACAGAACTCCATAACTGAAAAGAGATCACAATTTGAAAAGTCACGAACGCTGCCACTGTGCAAAGATCGATGAAGACAAAATCTGACTTGATTATCTTATTTAATGATAAATGTGATATGCGCCCTCCTTTATAGAGATTTTTTCAGCCGAGTCATTGACCAAACGAATGGCTATCAATAGCCTTTACTTGCCATGAAAAGCGAGTCTGTCAACATCATTGATCAGCGCCCGAGATTTATGTCTGCGAATCAATTAAACGACGGATAAGGACGAGACTTCATTCATTTTG
>NC_089758.1:17856733-17884233 GCF_040412425.1 Macrobrachium rosenbergii
ATTAGGGAATCAGTTACATTTATGAGGATATGAGTTATAATATACCTTTTAAGAAAACATCTATTTGCGTTTATCAAGTATATCAGTCACGAAACCCGTTAGAAAATGTGAACAAACACGCAACACATACTTTATATTATAGCTTTCATTCATCTGTTATTGCACTATAAATAACATGCCATTTCCCCACTTTGGTGGTTTTAAGTAGAGAGAGAGAGAGAGAGAGAGAGAGAGAGAGAGAGAGAGAGAGAGAGAGAGAGAGAGAGAGAGAATTCTGACTTTACCATTAACCATTACTTGTAATTTTGAAGGTGCGATCATTATTAAGAGGTGCGAAAAAATATAATCTTCCAATTCATATATACGTACATACATACATACATATATATATATATATATATATATATATATATATATATATATATATATATATAATATATATAAATATATGTATATATAGATAGATAGATAGATATACAGATAGATAATTCCTCTCGAAGTCGAGCGTGTGTAGGCAGCTCCGCTAGAATGCTATTGGCATCGCGGGAATTATCGTCCAAGATGAAACGCTTCAATTACGGAAACCTGCGAGGAAAAACAAATTACGTCCACCGAGCATAATTGCTCCTCGTTCTGCTCAAACGATGAAATAAGCAGAGAGCGATTTTCAATGACTCACTTTTAATAGACCAGCAATCGAAACCCACTCCGGCAAGAACGCTTAAGTAAATTTCTCCTTCCTCGCCACCGGCACCACTCTCTCTCTCTCTCTCTCTCTCTCTCTCTCTCTCTCTCTCTCTCTCTCTCTCGTAAACTATTCTGTTCGAACGGCCGTAAATAGCCTTCTCAGCCGTAAGCTCAGAGAGAGAGAGAGAGAGAGAGAGAGAGAGAGAGAGAGAGAGATTCCGTTCATTTGTGACTGGCGTATCGGAATGCCATCCGTTCCGATGCTTAACGACGCCGGAAAACGGATCGGTAAACGGATCGGTAACCATTCGCTTGAAATACTGTTGTCGGGTAACGGGTTGTCCGCAATATGATAAAGTATGCAAGAAATGACTCTGCGCCTTCTCGTTATTTTGACTGCCTAAACTACAAACAGTTATAAATAATTGCAACAAGAGAGAGAGAGAGAGAGAGAGAGAGAGAGAGAGAGAGAGAGATGATACACATTAGTTACATAGGAAGACAAGAAAAAAACATGAATGAGAACTGTGTTCTCCACCACATTTAGTCTATGGACAGAAATACAAATCATTAAAATAAAATGTGTGAATTCAACCTTTTTTATTGAAGGCGTTTGAAGAGAGAGAGAGAGAGAGAGAGAGAGAGAGAGAGAGAGAGAGAGAGAGAGAGAGAGAGAGAGAGAGAGAATTTAACACTGAAGAAAAACATCATGGTACTGGATGATGAATTAATTTAAAATTTTTCGGTTTTGATTTCTCAGAACAAATTCGATTGACTACGCAATATTTTGGCCCTTTTAACCTTCATCAACCAGTGATTCAGTTCATCAATGCAACGCACATACAGACGCACACACACACACACACACACACACACACACATATATATATATATATATATATATATATATATATATATATATATTTGCATATATATGCAAATAGAGTAGAATTTTGAGATACTCTGACTAACCACCATTAACTAAACTAAGTTTTATATGTTTGTTTATACAGTTTTATACAAGACTTCACAGTGCAAATTTCATTTGATAGTGTTTAGTTTTTCTATAATATAAAAAAAAATAATCTTGAATTTTATATTCGGATTCAAATTATCCAAGACCATGGCGTGGCGAATAACAATAGGTCACAAGAAGGCCCTAGAGCTAATAAAAGGAGTGAATGAATAAGCATTCCAGAATAAGATTTCTGATCTAAGAATAAGTCATTACTGTCTAGAATAGGTGACGATTCAGCGTCACAAAAGCAATTTCATGCAAGATATCTCATTCTAGGCTGGTATTGAACTGGTTTTTCTGTATCACGTGAAAACAAAAATCATAATTTTCTTCTTTAATCTTGGTATTTTACTGCACATGCGAAAGAATTCTTGTACGGTCTTCGAAGGTGCTAACGGGAAATATCTAATTTGCATACGTCTAAAGTTGAGAGAAAGTAATTACGGCATTTTGGAAAGCGGGGAAAGGAGATGCAACCTCCCTCTTGGATAATCTACTTATGCTGATGACCTTTGCTTTCCTTTAAGTAGAGGAGACGCAACGTGGATAAACAGTCAGAGCAGTCAAACGCATTCTTAACTGTATATTCATAATATATTTATAAAGTAACACTACATGTATTTGTTATAACTATATTTATATGTACACAACCGTATACATATATATAATATATATATATATATATATATATATATATATATATATATATATATATATATATATGTATTATACCATTGTATACATATGAATATAGTTATAACAAATACATATCGTCTTACTCCATAAATATATTACGAATGTACTGGACAGTTAAGGATGCGCCTAACTGCTCTTACTGTTTATCCACTTTAAATCTTCCGTGTATAAATATATATATATATATATATATATATATATATATATATATATATATATATATATATATATATATATATATATATATATATATACATACATATACATACATACATACATACATACATACAAACATATATATACATATATATGTATGTATGTATGTATGTACGTACATATATATGTATCTATGCATATTTGTGTGTATTCACCAAACACTTCAGAGGGGATGGTTCTAAAAGTTAATAACCCACTGAATCTCAGCAAGTATTTTTGGGATGAGGTTGCTAGCCTCATGTCCTTTTGCAGTGGTCATGACAGCTCGCAGTGGATTAACTGCCATGTACATAGGTCACTCTGCTTTAGTCAGCAAGGTACACTCGACTTCAAGGAACTTGCCTAAAGCGTTCTAGCTCTATCTGGATTCAAAACCAGGAGGTTTCACTGGTTAGGTGAGCATAACCACTAGACCGATTATAATACCTTCGCCGGGCAACACTGCTTATGGTCCCACACACACACTGGTTGATTCGGCAAATGGCCAATTCACAGGCACCTTTGGTGCGCACGCCCAGACAAGATCCATGAGCCAGGTAGTTATCATGGACAATTCAGTCACATTTTAGGTGGAGCCATCTCCTCCATAGCCAAGATTAATCAAACCATATAAAGAGTGGGGCTTATGCAACTGGTTAAAATTTAGGGACAAAGACTTGCGGTGAGAGGATTAGCCGTAGACTTTTTAAGACTTCTTACTATGCACATTAATAGGTCTGGTTCAGTGAAGGAGTGTCTGAGAGCAGTCATTTCATTCCTGAGTGTGAGGGCTGCGGGGAAGTCAATGTTCAAGAAGCGTTTCGTGACTTACTCTGCTCGCACGCGCTTGTCTCTTAGTAATTCATTCTCACTTGCAGATTATTTCCTGCTGCTGTCAGATTTAATTTCTTCGGAGAGCCTTCGGTGACTGCTTATGGCTGAAAGCATAACGCGAGTTATGTAGCTGCCATTGTTTGACTGAGCTTGTCACTTGTTTACAGTTTTTACTGGCCCTTTGTTTAGTTAGGAACAGGGAAAACACGAACCTTCCTGAACTTTTTAAATAGTCATGTAATTTAAGAGGAGGGCGTCGGGTTTGGTGACGTCAGGAAATAATCTCAGCTTTCTGGATACGCTCTAATTCTTGTTTATGTATGACCTGTCTTCTTTCGTACTGCTAACTTATTAATTCTCAAGCTAAATTTGACTGACATTTACATATAATTATTTACATGTAGCTGTTGATCTACTCCTTAGATATTTGCAAATACAAATAGGATCATACGGGTGGCTTTAGTGCCGGGACGATTTGTTCGAGTATTTACTGGCGTGGCAAGAGTTACCGTCGTGGGTTTAATGCATAACACTTCCCTAATGTTAAGGGAAAGGACAGGGATATGAGGTTGCAACATCACAACTTAACTGCACTTATAAAAGACTATGTGAATTGTAACTTCAACTGTTCTTTAACCATCACAGAATCTTTTCCAGAATGTCCCGGATGTGAGGCCATCAATTATTAGTGTACCAGTATTCAACAGGGATATTTCGTTTGCATGAAAACATGCATGCCTCCATAACCACAACACTAACTCACTTCAGCTCGAAAGATTGGTAATACAGCAAGCACTGTGGGCTTTCGCATTTTTTGTATTAAATAAAATGGCAAGAAATAAATGCAAATACATGCTTTGGCACTGTAACGATATGAATTCACACTGGTCATTAGTTCAGGCAATAGATATACGCAGGCGTTAAATAAGTCGGAAATAGATTCACGAGACCAGGAGATACACCACTGGTTTCTCCCTATTCCTAGTAACTGCCATTCCCTGTATTTCCATTCTAGAACGTCAGTGAGATATATCTCGGTTAGGGGCAACAGAGAGGCCTTTAGGGAACACGATCCATCATCTGCATCGCAACTGGAACTTGGTTGTTCAGCCATCTGTCGTTCGGACAAAGTTTCTCTCCCCCACCTTTCACCGTTGCTTCGTTTTGCTTTGTTTCGGTTTGTTTAGCTTGACTTGGCTTCACTTTGCACTACTTGCATTTTGACAATAGGTTAATGTATGTGGTTAAGAGGACGATAGACGATGCTCTCAGTGAGCGAAATGTGAATTATCATAAAAATCGAATAATCCTGCTTTGTTCAATAAATAGTGAAACGAATCTGTCAAATAACGAGAAGAAATCAAAACATGGGAAATAATTTTTCAGCCAAAGCTTGGTTTGGCTTCACTTTGCTGTGCTTGAATTTTGACATTAGGTTAATGTATGAGCCTGGATGAGGACACTGGCCCGCCCATCCTATTGACCTTGGCGTTGCAAAAAAAAAAATATATTGATAAAATAAGTCGCTCTAAACCAAATACAAACATCATTGCGTTGAATTTTTTTGAAGCTGCAGTAAATGTATTTTTTGTCTGTCTGTCTGTATACTTAACTTCCTGTCTGCCTGTTTGTCTGTCTCTATTTGTCTATCTGCCTAACTTCCTGTCTGCTTGTCTAGCTTTGTCTGTCTGTCTGCCTAACTTCCTGCCTGCCTATCTATCCATGTCTGTCTGTCTGCCAAACTTCCTGTCTGCCTATCTATCCATTTCTGTCTGTCTGCCTAACTTCCTGTCTACTTGTCTAGCTTTGTTTGTCTGTCTGCTTAACTTCCTGTCTGTCTGTCTGCCTAACTTCCCGTCTGCTTGCCTGTCTTTGTCTGTCTGTCTGTCTGCCTAACTTCCTGTCTGTCTGTCTATCTGTCTGTCTCTGTCTGTCTGCCTGTCAACCCCCAAAAATCATATTAAATGTCAGGTATGATTCCTGAATGACTATGGATTTCATCCTTCGTTAAGTAAAGAAAAAGCCCCAATTAAGCACTCGTTAGCCTTAGTCCATTCACGCTCGTCTTACTTCTATAGAATTCCTTATTTTTTTCCCCATCTCATAAATAGAAGTAATGAGCAGTTTTATTCACGACAGCCGTGAGATTTAAATCTGAATTGAAGAGGGTCAGAATGATGGAATCTCTTGTATGCTCGATATTCTTTGGGACTGAAATTGTAAACTCCGCTTAGGAAAAAGTTTTAGATGTCACGGAAAAAATATATCTCATATTTTTATTTAAGTATTAGAGGTATTTAAGGAATATTCTTTGCTTATCATTTTCTTCCGGTGATATACTAGAGTACAATTTGATAATAAGGATAATTGCTAGAGAAATGTTAACGGACATTTATAAGATATGTAATCAGCTTTGAGTAAATAGTTTTATTTTGAGTTATATGATACGGAAGACTAACGACGTTTCTTAACTATATTGAATGAAAACGTTGAAATATGGAATTGTCTAATCCAAAGCAGTCATCTGTAGCGTATTTTATTTAATATTCAGGTTTTTAGGGTTAGATTTTGTAATTAGCAGCTCGACTTGAGTAGATAATCTAAAGTAAAGCAATTAAAAAATGGAGTATCTTTACACATACGTAAGAGAAAATTTTAGCACGCCATAAACATCGTCCCTCCTAACAGCGGTCGTTAACCATGAAGTATGTCGAATGCTGATGAAGACAATCAGCGTTTAATATGACGATAAATTTCTGATAAATAATACATCAGGGGCAAAAAGATGTAAGTCAAAGTATATAGAATATCCTTACCAAGTGGTTGTTACTGTTCTTTTAATTTTTTGTCATTGACAAAGCATACTGAAATCAAAACGCTTTAGGATTGAATGTCTCGAGGTTTCCTTCCGTAAAGCATTCAAGCGCGAGTGCACATACACACACAAACACTCACACACTCACTCGGTGGTTCGAATCCAACTGGCGACGAATCGCTAATTATACTTATATAGAATTCCCCTTCGGTGTTTATTCCGAGGTTGAGTGAATTTGATATTGGTAGCTTAATGTTTGTGTGTGTGTGTGCATATGTATATATATATATATATATATATATATATATATATATATATATATATATATATATATATATATATATATATATATATACATATACATATACATATATATATATATATATATATATATATATATATATATATATATATATATATATATATGTGTGTGTGTGTGTGTGTGTGTGTGTGTGTGTGTGTGTATGTGTTTCCATAGAAGCAAAGGTTAGCAGTGAAGTGTGGATGTTGAATGCGAATTACAGGAAAAAAGGGTTGAAGCTGTTGAGATGAAGTATTTAGTTAATAGCCTATAAGCAACCTGAGAAGAACTGATTCGATAAGGTGAGAAATGAGGAAATTTGTAGAACTGGTACAGATGTTAGTGTAGGTGAAAGGCTGGATCAGAGTATTTTGGGATGGTTCAATCCTGTAGGAAGAATGGACGATAACATGTTGGTGAAAAGAATGTATCCTCTCATATCCTCCACATAAGTGTTATGTGGAGGATATGAGTGAAGCTTAGAAAAGGTTGGATACATGGGTTTCAAAATGACTGGAAAAGGAGGGCTTTCATTTCCGGGAAGTGAGAGAATCTGTCCAAGACAGAGGTGAAAGGTAAAGTGTGATGTGTGTGTGTTTGTGCAGATTCGACATCCTGTTGATGAGCCAGCTGTGTAGGTGTATGAATCAGCTAGTGTTGTTGGAAGTTTCTTGGGAGGAGCCACCTGCTGTCAGAGGCAAATGGATTAATGTTAAAATGATATATATATATATATATATATATATATATATATATATATATATATATATATATATATATATATATATATATATATAGTATGTGTGTACAATATATATATTCAAATATTAATCACAACTATCGTTTAATATCCATTTCACTATACCGCTGGAATAACTTATACCCAAGGGGAATTACAATGGTTAAGTGATAACAGTCACGTGTGTAGGAGTGACAAAAACCCGTACATGCATATATGTATACAATATATATATATAAATATATATATATATATTGTATACATATATGTACATATGTATTATACATATATACTGTATATATATATATATATATATATATATATATATATATATATATATATATATATATATATATATATATGACTGTGAAATATTTCCTGTTAAAACAGAATTCCATCAAATATAAGGGAGCCTATAGAAACATACATTTGCTCCTCATATTTGATATATATATATATATATATATATATATATATATATATATATATATATATATATATATATATATATATATATATATATATATATATAGAGAGAGAGAGAGAGAGAGAGAGAGAGAGAGAGAGAGAGAGAGAGAGAGAGAGAGAGAGAGAGACTCCTGCAATCTTCTTGAAAGCCCTGAAAGAATGCTGAAGCGTGAAAAGTGGGAACAAAGATCCATCGATATGGTGACGGAGAGCGTTTCCCTTTTTGAAGAAAAAAAAGTGATTGGGGGAAGAAAGTCTTTGGGAGAAAAGGGAAAGGTAGAAAAAAATATGAAAGAACGAATCTCTAAAATTAAAAATAATATAAGAAACTAAATAATTACTGAGAAAGATGGGAAAGCCTGAAAACAGGTAGAAATACATCTGGAAGATAAAATGACGGGCTGACAGATATAGATTTAGCATTTATTTTAAAAATATTTTTGACAATTCACATTTACTTAGTCTTCGTCTATAGTATAATTTAATTGTATGAACGACTTTATAACCTTGTTCTATTGAACAAGGTTATAAAACAAGTCTTTTAGGCTTATGTGAACACCAGGGAAAGTAACAAAATTATAGATTAAGAAAAATGCGTTAATATATAGACAAAACTATATAAGAGAATGAAGAAAGTTCCTGACGGAAGAGCAGTGGTATAAAATGATTAAAAAAATTTAATTTTGATGTCAGCATCCTGCAATTTGTGTTTTGCATTGCTCTGTTAAGCTCCATAATCAAGTACAGCATTTGTTAGTGTAGAGATAACGTTAAACTGCTTTGGTCCATAGAGTTGATGTTATCTACTTGTCAAAAATCTAAGGGGAAAATATAGTTGAATGAAAAAAGAATGCATTAAATTATATTTTTTAAATTAGACGTTACAGAGAGTGATACAAAAATAAACATAAAGAATGAGATAATAGACTTTTCACAATCAGACATCATGAAAGAGACAAAGTACAGATAAAAAAAATGGCAGGAAAAAATTTTACAATCGGGCAATAATTATCGAGAAAAAAACCAACGAAATTCGAGAGAAAATGTCATAATTAGTCGTAAAAAAAGACCCCTTCAAAAAGAAAAAGAAACATTAGAAGGGAAACTCCGCTGCAGACATTGTGCGTGATCATGATACCATTCGATGATGAGAAAATTCTAGCCCGGGTGTCGAGCGAAGTAATGAATCTGGAATGTACGTCGAATTTCACCTCCTTAATTACGCCTTGTCAAAACTGCTTAATTCCGTTGCGTTACACTTTGGACTTTGGTAAGTTAATTAGCGTGAAAACACGAGAAGGGTATAATTGGAGGTGATGGATTACCCTTCTAAAATTCATCCAGTGCTTAAATAAAAGCGAACTTCATTAATTCTTCGCCGTCATTTTTTTATGCTCATTTTTTTTAATCTACGAATTTCTGTCACTGCTTTTAATTCTGTTTTAGTTCAGCAAGACACGGAATGTAAAATATCTTCATTATGACCCAAATTTAGAACAGGAAGTCTTATTTAAGGAATAAGATAGAAAAAATACTGTATGCCGAATGTCATATTGAAAGTATTTTTGAAAGCAATATAAGATGTATTTATTCAGAGAGTAGGATCAAGATGAAAAGCGTATTTTTATGGAAAAAAATTAAAAATAACTCTGAAATTAGTATTTCTACAAAAAAAAAGAACGACAAGATGCCTTAGTGCGAATAACTGGTGCTCAAAACCTTAATACATTACGATTATTAGCACAATTTAATTTAATAGTGAACTTAAAAGTGGAAAGCAAAGGGGACATCATCATATGGTGAATTTACAGCTGTGCTTGTATAGATACATTACAATGATTCCTAATCAATACACACACAAATACACACACATATATACGTGCATACACATACACACAGATATATATATATATATATATATATATATATATATATATATATATATATATATATATATATATATATATATATATATATATATATATATATATATATATATATATATATATATATATATATATATATACACACACACACACACACACACACACACATATATATATATATATATATATATATATATATATATATATATATATATATATATATATATATATATATATATATACACACACACACACACACACACACACATATATATATATATATATATATATATATATATATATATATATATATATATATATATATATATATATTATTGAACTTAACATCTGTAGATACTACTGCAAAAAGCACACTGAATTGTAACGACCACACCTGACGTGATCAACTATGTTAGCGAGAGGTCTTTGGCTCCGCAATTACATTACATATTCTTCCTTCAGTCAAACAATTATTCCAAAGCTTGAAGAATAAACTGGGTCGCTTATTCTGCATATTTTTCATGCTTGGGTTCACGGGTACGAATTAGTATTCATTTACGAATTAGTAATTGAAAAATAATACCGTATTCTGCTCGTCATTTCTATATTCTTTTCCAGAGAATGAATTAAAGTCATAGAATACATGCCATGTCTACGTCCGTATTATGCAAATTACATTACAGCAAATTACATTACATTACATAATGTGTGTTTCTCATTACGAATGGCGCATGGGAGGTAAAGATAATAGGGGCTACTTGTCATAATCTAATTTACCAGGAACCTTTGATGAATTAATCAATGGGAAATTACACGTCAGCGAGATGATTACGGTAATTAGCATAAATCTTAAATTATCAGTAATGTTTTTGAGCTCATTTTGACTAACAAGGCCTCGACCTTATGTAACTCAGTCATCTGGGAACTCTATACATTATGCTTAGGTGAATGTATTTTCTTTTAAAAAAATTATGATTTGTTAATAGTTGCTCAATAGCCATTTCGGGTTGAAAATAAACTGAACCTCACTCTTTTGACAAAATAAGAAAACTTTTCCTTTAAAAATGGTATATTACAATTCTTCTAAACAGTACTTCGAATACGGGACATTTTAGAATTTGGCCTCATAAAAGAGAAAGGAAATCTTGCTTTCTTAGAAAACAATCATTTATACTCAATTATATTATAAACCTTCTTACATGTTATTTCGAATTGGGGACATTTTAGAATTTGGCTACATAAAAGAGAAAGGAAATCCCGCTCTCTCAGTTAAGAAAATTATCCATTAGATTATGAAGTCCCAAACTTTACTTTGAGAAAATAAAAGACATCTGAGAGTCGCTGGAGGGAAAACATTTTCTCCCCGGAGAAGCTGCAATATTTCATGCGCAGGAGAACCTGTAAATCACCTCCATAAGGCCTGATTACAACGAAGGTAGCCGACTTACGTCACGCAATTCATGGCCCACCCCTCCTCCTCCATCAACTTCACCTCCAACAAATCCCTCCCATCCCCCTCCCCCCTTCCCCTCCCTCATTTCACGGTTCATCTCCCCCCGCCACCATACACTGACCTCCAACAATTACTTCTTTGTAGATTGCTGTGTTTTTTCCCTTGATAAGAATTGTATTCAGATCCTAACGAATGGAGACATTAACAGACCTCCAAGGTGGTTTAGCTCCCGAATGGCTGCAGCCCCAATTATGAATGACTTGACCTTATGCCAGTTCCTGAGGGAAGAAGGTCTAGGTAAGAATGAAGTTTTTTTTTCTATCTTTAGCACAGAGGATCCTGCTATTTTTATCCTTAGATCCAGTCCCAAGATTTATACATACGTATAGTTATACATTTCGTTGGATGATGAATTTCGGTATTCAGTGGTAAACGTGTATGAAATTGGCGTGTTAGTGGCTGATGTTTTCATCGGAAGTCTGGGATGTTTACACAGTATTTGGCATTGAATTGCTTGCTCTGAAACCCATAAAACCACAGTCAACAGCTACTTCAAAGGGTGATCGAAACTGATAAATGCTGGAAAAAATATCTTCGCTAAAGGCCCCAGATATTTTCTATTGGTCAGGTTGTCGGTCCAGGTTAAGCGCTGAGGGATAACCGATGGTATGTTTAAGAATGTTTATTCTATCTGTCTTCAGATGAACGTAAATACCGAAAAGAGCAAAAAATAATATAATTAAGTAGTAGATTAATAAAAGCACAAAAAATGTTTTACAATAAAAAAAATCACTACCATTATGAAAAACCTTACAGAAAATTTTTACCTTTAAATGAAACTCAAATATCATTGCGAACCAATATAAAGGTTATATTAGATTGGTCTAGAAATCGGCGAAAACGCTTCTGAACCATTTTTTTAACCTTTCACTTCATTTCATAATGAATATGGACACAATTTTGAGAATTAATCGGAATCAAACTTCACGCAAAATCAAACGTGTCGCGTCTGAAATACTCCAGTGTCCTTAATCGAAGCCAAGTTTCCCGGATTTGTAAAGCGAGTTTTGATTGTCTTAAAGCACACAGATGCGAACCACGGTCCTGCTTGGAACATAGTATATTTGTTCTTGCATTTATCTTATCAAATGTTTAGTTACTAACTTCGCCTTTCGTTTTTATTTTTCATTTACTGATTAATTTTGTTATTCTACATTCTCTTCTGCCTTTTTAAATTTCCTTTGTTTGTATGCATTTATAGATTTTCTGTCTTTAATAATGTGCAATTATTTTATTTAATATTGTATATTTATTTACTCTATTCTTTATTCTTATAACTCTATTCCGAACTCAACATATTACATTTTATTTGAATTTTAAAGTTCTATCATCGTATGTGACTTTTAAAACTCATCTAATACAAATTTAAAATGTAAATAATTTTCTTTAAAAACTCAAGTAAAAATTACTTTAAATAAACGCTCCAAAGTAAAAGTGATTTTCGCATAAAACACTTTCAGATATAATCTTCCCGTGGTTTATGCTGAACGCCACTTGATCCCAATTCTTTACGCAGATTATTAAGTGCAGTTTTCACGTAATAGCACCAATTTATTTGTTACTTTATTATTTATAAAGACTCATTTCCCATTGTTTTCTTTCTTATACAAATGATACTTGGCTTTTGCCGTCTTTGCAATATTCTCATTTTCTCTTGGGCCATATTTCTTCGGCTTGTTTCATAATAATGTACTAATGTTGTAAGTATTATCAATTATAATAGAATTTAGTTTTGTAAAATAATAAACTATCCTCTCTCTCTCTCTCTCTCTCTCTCTCTCTCTCTCTCTCTCTCTCTCTCTCTCTCTCTCTCTCTCTCTCTCAGGATAATATGTTAGTGTCTCAAAATACCGCTGATTTAGATGGCAGTGTTGTCAAGTGAAAGTATGAATACATAATCTCTCTCTCTCTCTCTCTCTCTCTCTCTCTCTCTCTCTCTCTCTCTCTCTCTCTCTCTCTCTCTTAGGATAATATGTTAGAGTATCAAAATAGAGCTGATTTAGATGGCAGCGTTGGCAAATGAAAGTATGAACACATACTCTCTCTCTCTCTCTCTCTCTCTCTCTCTCTCTCTCTCTCTCTCTCTCTCTCTCTCTCTCTCTCTCTCTCTCTCGTTTAATTGACATATTTTACCTTTCGCCGAGATTTTTAGAATGCTGCAGAATTTATCTCACAGTGGAATTTAGGAGGTAATTTCATTAGTCTTGGAAGTATGACCATTGTTTGTCAGGCTTCCTATTGTCAAGATAAATCTTGACGGTCATTGAACCTCTGCAATGCTCAATATTCGTTTTGTTGAAAATGAACTGCAAAAAATAACAATTACATACACACAATAAATATTGTTAGCACGAAAAGAACTTGTAGTTTGTGATTGTGCATTTTTCATAATTCCCTTGTCTATGGTTATGTTACATGAACAGTTAATGAGCTATCTATCTCTCTCTCTCTCTCTCTCTCTCTCTCTCTCTCTCTCTCTCTCTCTCTCTCTCTCTCTCTCACTATAACTGTATATTCAAAATTCTTATTTGTTTATTTTTGCAAGAAAACTGATTCAATTAGAATTCCTTTAGAAATTATCACGTATCAGTGATCAACAAATAAAAGATGGTTACTATAGCTTTAATCCTAATATTTGTCAGGCTTGCTTTTTTCAGATTAATGGATTATCACGTATCAGTGATCAACAAATAAAAGATGATTACTATAACTTTAATCCCAATGTTTGTCACGCTTGCTTTTTTCAAATTAATGGAAGGAAGTGAGGAAGTACCTTAGGTAAGTGTATTAGATGGTGTATAGTCTGACTAATTTACCCGTGATAATAAATGTTACTATATAACTAATGATTATAGTTGTGATAATTCATAAGTGGATAAGTGAATATTAGTGAATGTTTTGATCATTTGTCATTGTTTATGTTCTATATTTCTTAGGCAAATAATAATATGTTATTTTTCCAGAGCGCGAAGGACTTCCATAGGTGGCGAGGGTGACTTTATCTCTCCTCAATGAAGGGTACAAATTCATCGAGATAGGAATTTTCGAAAATGTTGCAGCATACGGAAATCAATGCAGATTATTATTCGACAAATGAATGTGAATATAAATCGTTGAAGTTATACAAACGGTCACACGCACTCGCATATATAATTATATTCATGAATAATAGCCCATTCAGGAGTCATCCCTATAGGAAAACTATATACTGTATGTATGTATGTATGTATGTATGTATATATATATATATATATATATATATATATATATATATATATATATATATATATATATATATATATATATATATATATATATATATATATATATATATATATACATACACAGCCTACATGGCACGCTTTCTGTTCACTGGCGTACCATAACAGAGACACCTTTCTGTAAAAAAACATATCTGCAAATAAATGTAACTCATACATTTACAATTTTCATCGAATTAAAGGACGTCATTATCCCAAATGTGGAGCTGCAGCAGTGGTATGCCCAAGCCGTAATGGGTGCAATCAATTGCTTGCCAAAAAAACGAAAAAATAAAAATAAAAACTCTCCTCGGTTGCTCAGGTGGCTGAAAACTGATTGATTTGAAATTTGTGGGAAAATTGGCAGGCCGGAGAGAAGGATCCTTGGAACCACGAGGATAAAAAAAAAGGGGGATAAAAGGATAGAGGAGAAAAAGGCAGATCATAAAAGCTCTTATTTGGAAAAGGTATCTATTTTTGGGTTAGGCTTGTCGAGATAGGAATTTATTTAGGGTTTCAGTTTCCCTTTTACAGTTACCGTCTGTTTGCATAGGGATTGAGAGACACACAGACAGAGAGACAGAGAGAATTCCCGTATATTCATGTAACGTGAAAAGAGTATGTGACAAGTAAACTGAATATTGGAGTTACGGCCGATTGTCTTGTATCTGAAGCCATCCTCGCTTAAAAAGTACATCAATGACCGCGGGCAACTATGATCTTATATAATGCCTAATAAGCTAATTAAATTCCTCAATTATAAAGAAAGAAACTCGGCCTATATCTTAAGGAAAACAAGAGATTTTGTTATCTAAATTCGGACAGTTATTAGGAAAAGTTTTTATTATCAACAGTACAGTAGCTGTAAAGGCGTTTGAGATTCCTGGACCAAATTAACGATGGTTGCAAAAATTCGTTTTTTACGAAGAAAATAAAATTGTGGAACTGTTTTTTTATTCATTCACATAAAAAAAGTAAAAACCAGAGAAAACATAAGTTTTTTCCGCTCTGATGTTTCTTTATTTTCTGTAGCCATTCCGTAAAAAAATCCCATTAGAGCCCCTTTGAAGGTTAAAAAAAAACTGACATTTTGAGCCGACGTTTTGAGAACTTTCTAAACGGCACTACATAAACCAGAGGAACCCACCCAGGTACTAGGCAATTTAGCTGGAAATTTCCTGTCCTTTCATTGGTTTTCAATGATGTAGCCAATCTCAGCACTGATTGGTGGGTGCCGCCGTTCGTTACAATCACAAACAACGCCACGATGTCTTTACCATAAGTGAATTACATATACATTTTAAAACACGTTTTACACGAGCAAAATATTTGTTACTGTGCTTAAAGGAGAATAAAGTTGTTAAAAGTCTATTTGTCTGTGTGCAAGTAATTAAATATTTGTCTACATGAGGTGTGACATGAAGTCTGTTTAGATCTCTTAAGATATATGCCGAGTTTCTTTCTTTATAATTGACGAACAATTATCAGAAATGTAATGTTATTGTCCTCAAAATCGCACCCATAACATGCTCTTTGCACTTTGATCGCGTGCTTTCTTGCATTTCTTTCTCAATAAAAATTTTCGAAGTTTCAATAGACTTTCATTTGAACACCTAACTCGAAGATCCTTAGTTGACTAGTAAACAGCTTGTCTCCATGGCGACTGTCTCCACGAACACATTTACTAAGAATGTGAAGCTTGTGGCGATTTTTGCTAACACTGCCTCTGCAGTTATGTAATTGTACTCAGGCGAACTCTGTCCAACGCTCAAATGTGCAAAATCATTGTAATATGGAACAAAAATAGGCATAACTGAAGATTAATTTGATTTTATGAAGCTTAGGCTAATAACCCAAGCACTGGGGAACTTTCGACCATGCAGCGCTGAGGGCAGTGAAAAGAGGGAGTTGCAGCGGTTGGACAGCAGATTAAGCGATCCAGAAAACAGAAGATGAAGTACAAGGACCTAAAGGTTGAACTGGGAGAAAACCCTGCAACTGAACTAAGGAGTAACAGTCAGAGACGTTGAGCAGTAAAACTGAAGAAAGGAAGAGGAATTGGAGGTAAAGAAAAAGGCTGAAAAATAGCTGCAAAAGAGACACCCGCAAACACCCTTCAGTAAAATCTACATTTAAAATATGCTCATAGTAGCATGAGTTAAAAATGAAGAGACAAAGAAACACATCCACAGTTATGTATTTGAGCAAATAAACTTAAAAATAAAGCTAAACAGACATCTTTCGAAATTCTTTATGATTCCCCTTTGAAAATGGAAATGCACTAACCCCCAAGAGGGTATAATTGAAGAAATCTAACGAATAAATTAAGGAGGAAAAAGCTACGACATATAGCAAATAAAGTGATGCTGAGAAGGATATGCAATGGGTAAAGCAAAGAATTCTGGACTTTTTGTTATTTTACAAACGAGCTAATAATGAACTGACTTATTTATCAAATAATGCCAGAGAAAAAAAACTGGGCCTTCAAAACACCAGGCGTTTTTAAAGTAACATATAAATATCATAAAATCAATCAAATCATATTAAGAAAAAACTATTTATGTATGATAAATAAAACTTTGTCCAAAATAGTTGAATTTCCGAAGGTCCTAGTTTGCCAAAAAAGTTCCTATTTTGACCAAAAAGTTCCTAGTCTTACCAAAAAGGTCCTAGTTTGCCCCACAAAGTTCCTATTTGACCAAATAGGTCCTAATCTTACCAAAAAGGCCCTAGTTTGCTCAACAAAGTTCTTATTTTGACCAAAATGGTCATAATCTTACCAAAAAGGTCCTAGTTTGCCCCTCAAAGTTCCTATTTTGACGAGAGGGGTCCTACTCTTACCAAAAAGGTCCTAGTTTGCCCAACAAAGTTCCTATTTTGACCAAAAGAGGTTGCATTCTTACCAAAAAGGACCTAGTTTGCCACGCAAAGTTCCTATTTTGACCAAAAAAGTCCTAGTCTTAGGAAAAAAGACCTAGTTTGCCCCACAAATTTCCTATTTTGACCAAAAAGGTCCTAGTCTTACGTAAAAGGTCCTAGTTTGCCAAACAAAGTTCCTAGTTTACCAAAAAGGTCCTAGTCTTAGGAAAAAGGACCTAGTTTGCCCTACAAAGTTCCTATTTTGACCAAAAAGGTCCTAGTCTTACCAAAAAGGATCTAGTTTGCCCCACAAAGTTCCTATTTTACCAAAAAGGTCCTAGCTTGCCCCACAAAGTTTTTATTTTGACCAAAAATGTCATGGTCTTACTAAAATGGTACTAGTTTGCCCTACAAAGTTCCCATGTTGACCAGAAAGGTAGCAGTTTACCCCCAATAAGTTTCTAATTTGGGCCAAAAAGGTCTTTGGCTTACCAAAAAGGTCCTAGTCTTACCAAAAAGGTCCTAGTTTGCCCCGCAAGGTTCCTATTTTGACCAAAAGGTCCTAGTCTTACCAAAAAGGTCCTACGAACTTTAAATACTACGACGTTTATGTAGCGTTTTATACCCATGCCTCTTATATGATACTTGTCTTGACTTTATTCATTCATAATCAAATGAGCTATATTTTTAGGTTAAATACTGTGGCGATACGTATACACTTATAAATTATAGTGTAAGATTACTATTATTTTTCATAAAATACCATGAAAGGGAGAGACAGATAACAATTTGAGCAGCCAAGGTTAATAAGCAGGTTGTAACGAAAGTATTGACTTAAAGTTATACGAGAGGGAAGCCACAAAAATAATGAGGAAATAAAACCTTTCAAATCCGAACACACAAGATTCTTGTTATCACATCTATCTCGGGAGAAAATCAAGCATATTTACATTATATTTCTCAAGTAAATTATTTGACTTTTAAGTATGTTGATGACTTTCTTATATGTGATGAGAGAACTGCATAGCAATCAGTTGCCAAAAATGACTTGACATACTAATTAAAGGAAGCAAAACTGAGCTTTCAAAACGCCAGGCATTCTTCGTCTGATATACCAATTAAAAGTATTCAAGTAACTATTTAACTTGAATATGAGATGATAATTCAGATTATACTAAGAAACAACCATATGTGTTGTGTAAATAATTTCCGGGCAGAAAGAACAAAAAAATACCAAAAACCAAAAACTTAGTCCGGAATTCTTAATTTCTGGAAAGCATTTCAAACAGCATAGCATAAGTCAGAGGAAACTTCTTAATGTACTGCAGTTTAAGCGGGAAACTTTCAGCGCTTTCATTGGCTGTCGATATCATCATCAACCTCTACGCTGATTGGTGGATATCAATGTTTACTATTGACACGAGAATCGACTTCGTTTGTTGCCACTGTTCACTTATAAATTTGTATGAAACCTATTTTTAAAGAAAAACGTACATAGATATTTCAATTTCATGTCTTGCGATCTTTCAATAAACTATTCATTTAATTTGTGGAAGAAAGGACAGCAATGAATACTTGTCCGGAAGAAAATGATTAAATTAATGTTTCTTGTTCGTGACGAGTGACCACTTAGTCTTTTTAATGTATTATGAATCACTGCCAATCAGTAACGAAAATATCTCTAAACAATAACAGTTTTTGAAAGCTTGGTCTTTTTCGTTTCCTTAACGTATTTGAGTGTAAATCTTTTCGTATAGGTTGGGATTCTGTGAAGAATTTAAGGTTAATAACAAGAAATTGCATTAGAAATCAACAGATTTTCATTTGAATATCCTTGGCTGATTGGCAAATAACAGCCGTCTCCATGGCAACGGACCGTTTTATTTCATTCATAAATATTTCGACATTTGAATAACGTTTGACGCTCATGTCTTTGTCGTGATATCTTTTTGGACTGTAATCAGTTATTCTTAATCAAATGCAATATCTTTACAAGTAAAATGCCGAGGCGAAGCAAATACGTCTTTTTATTATGATGTACAGACTGTTAATATCCTCAAAATCTCATCGATAGGAGACAAAGATGTCAATTTATCAGAGGACGAGGGATAATAAACAGATTCTAACAAAACTACTGCTTTAAAGTTATGCGAGAAAGGAGCTAGAAAATGAAAGAGTGAAGAAACTTTTCAAAACCTAACATCGATCTCGAGACAAAATGAAGTATCTTTGAAAAACATTTCTTAGGTAAATTCATTGCTTTATACTGATGCCTTCTTTCCATAAGATAAGTGAACATAATTAGTTTGTCTCTTAATTTATAGCCCTCTCCAGTACTCAAGCTAACTTTTTGGCTGTATTTTCTTTACGTGTGATATTTTTATTATCATAAATTCTTAATAATTAATTTGAGATATGTGGGCTGATTATTTATTTGTGATATGTGTGATAATTCTAAAACAAATATATACTTTTCACTAGAGTGAAAAATATAATTATATTTCACTTGATTATCCATAAATAACCTCAAACCACTTATCAAAAATATGACATGGGACTAAGACGTTTTATATATTATTTAAGATGAAGCCAGACATATGCTGGTACGTGCTCTTGTTCGTTGACTATCCCGTAAATTTAAATGCCTTGCTATTTATGAATGAAAGGAACCGGCCTGTTGCCATGGAGACAGATGTTATTGACTAAGAGAATAAGGATATTCAGCAGAAAACCTATTTATTTCTAAGCATATTTCTAGTTATTAAACCTGAATTCTTCACAGAATCCGAAGTCATACTGAATGTCTACCATCAAAATAGTTATGGACGTGAAAAAGATGGCACTTTCAAAGCAAATTGTTATTTCTTTAGGAATGTTTCGTTATTGACTGGCAATGATGCATAACACTTTAAAAAAAGAATAACAAGAGTAACTGGTCACTCTTCACCAGAAGGAAAATTTAATCTTTTTCATCTGGATGTCAAGTATTCGTTGCTGTTCTTTCTTCTTTAAGTTAAATGAATCGTTAAATGAAGCATCTGAAGGTATATTTTTTGTATATACATTTTTTGTAAAACTGTGTTAATATCTATTTGCAAGTGAAGAATGGCAACATATAAAAGCGGTTCTCATGTCAGTAGTAAACAAGGCTCGTCTTCCTCTCCCTGTTTAAGCATAATTCATTCATACACACTTTATATATATATATATATATATATATATATATATATATATATATATATATATATATATATATATATATATATATATATATATATATATGAATATATATATATGTGTGTATGTGTATATGTATATATGTATATATATATATATATATATATATATATATATATATATATATATATATATATATATATATATATATATAATGATTAAAATGAAACAGTGAAATCCACAAAAGCTCGTATGTTAGAGGTAGGAAGGAGAGGAAGAGAAAGACGAGCCAAATCTTTTTATCTTACCATTTCACTGGCAATATCCTTGACGAGTGAACAGAATAACAGCCTCTTTTTTTAACAGAATTCTGCCTTCATATTTGTCCCCTTTTCACAACCATATGAAACACTATGATGATGACATTAAAGAAATATACATTATCTTTTTTTAGACTTTTATTCTTTACTGTATATTTTGATAATACTGCTTACATTATATAAACACAGAGTATTCGGGTATCTAGGTTCGCGAAACTTTTATAGCCGTAATTTCCAGAGTTAACCAAACAGCACAGCATACAGAAAGAGAAACCCGATGGGTGATGATGACGTCAGTGACCTTTGCATTGATTGGTTGATGTCTTTGTTACGATTTAGTTGCCGTATGTCACTTACTTATAGATTCTAAACTCCATTATTTCAAAGCCATTTAATTGTTTCGTGTTCTATTTGGCAAATCATCTTATTAAATACCAGAATAACTTTCTGGAGGAAGAACATCAGAAAAATTTTTGCCTGTGGGTTATCAACTATGCATTTTTTCTAAGCGGATTCACCAGTTTGCCTGTTCTTACGTTGTGGCGTGTGTTGTTGCCAGTGAGACAGTAACGTTTCCTTAAAAATATTAAGATTTTTTTTTTAATTTTCGCGTCATATCTTTCCATCATCTATTTAAGAATACATATTATCTTATAAAATAGGAGTCTACTAAGAAATGGTATTTCATGAAGATAAATTTAGTGAAGACATACATAGAGTTTTACTAGACTTTCCCCATTCAAGAATCCTTGGCCCAACTGGTAACACACAATTTCCATGGAAACTACCTCGCTGCTTCAGTTACAATTAAAGTAACGTTGTTAAATGTTTTGCCTTTCCATTTCTCATGTATGATAAGCATCTCGTTCTCTTTATTGCATTCAAATAAACTGAATAATGAGAAATTAAGGTTAATACAAATTACATACTTTTTTGCGCAGAATATTGACTATAGAAGCAAAAAAAAAGTTAATGAAATTTAATTTCTTTGATAGGAAAAAGTCGATAGGCGATTTATGAAATGACATTTTTTTTCTGGTTATATGTATGGTGGTAATCAGAAGAAACTATCAAGTGAAGTGACCTATAACATATGATGACTATTGCATACCGTAGCGATAAAAAATAAGAAAAATGAAAGAAAAACAGTAGAATTTAAGCAAAACTGGATAGGAGGCAGCAATGAAAAACAGAAACTGAACTACACAGGACAAGGATGAAACAAAGGGCTAAATGGAAGTAAAAGTAAAATGTATACTTTAATCAAGGAAAATATATAAGAATCAAAAGATTTCGAGAGAAAATGGAAGCGAACGGGGAGATAAAACAAAGCCCTGGCTTAGTTCTGATGCCGTACTGCTAAAAAGAGAAGCTTTATTCACAAATGTTTTTATTGGTGCTATGAATTTTTCAGTCCATACTTATTTCAAGGTAAGAGAACAAGAAAGATGGCATCACATAAACGAGAAAACAATGGCACTACTTACAATTGAAAATGTTACAAAGGAAAAATAGGTTGAAAATAAAATCACAATCACTTGTCAACATAGCCTGTACAACAATATTGTCATTTTCCTGTAAGCATATGTTGACCTAATTATTAGTTTGCAGACATATACAATGCACACACACAGACACACACACACACACACACACACACACACATATATATATATATATATATATATATATATATATATATATATATATATATATATATATATATATATATATATATATATATATATATATATATATATATATATATATATATATATCATCTGCTCGAGCGTGCGTGTTGGCACGTGTGTATAAAATACCAGAGAGAGAGAGAGAGAGGGAGAGAGAGAGAGAGAGAGAGAGAGAGAGAGAGAGAGAGAGAGAGAGAGAGAGAGAGAGAGAGAGAGAGAGAGAGAATAAATGCCCATGTTATGACCAGATTCTAGCACCACATCAATGAAAGATGGAGCTAATTCGCATTGCTCATTCTAGTATTCATCTGGACACGACACATTGACAGAACTAAAATTTTTGTTTGCTGGGTCTCTTTTTTAATAATACACAAATCTCACCCTGACAACTAGGTGCCAGTGCCCAGTGAATACAGTCAAAAACCCCTACACAATATGAGAATTATTAACCGGATATCTGTCGATAGCAGTAACTCTTTCCAGTAAGTGTTTATCCTGCAGTCAGCGATAATTTTTGGTGTACATGTTATCTAATATACAAGTCAAAACAAAGAACCACAACACTGCGTAGAACAACAAAGCAGGAAAACATCAGACAAATAACTTATATAAAAATGAGGTAAAATTATACACCGCAGCGCTCACATTTTTAGACTAATTTACGAAATACGATTCTTCGATAAACCACAAGGCCTTTGCGCCTACCTCTGTTTATACCTGGACTTCCTCAGAAGAGATACGAGGAACCTAACCACTGCAGCCATCGCGTGACCGGAAGTAATGATACCTGATATCTGAGGTCAGGAACCTTTGTTGGTCAAGATATTTATATAAGTGCAGGAAAATGTCTGACGCAGTTATTATCAGGCTTCGTGTTTCTGTGAAAAAGGACATGATCCCATGTTCTCTGTTTACATATTATTCTACGGTTATTTGCATTAGAAGATTTTTAAATGAATACGAATAGGTGTACGCATTCTCGAAAAATTATCGCCGTCAATCATCATCCTATCTGTGTGGGATTGTCAGTGTTATTTTCTTTCAGGATGAATACTGATACTGTTTGATCACGGGGCTGAGATCAGATTGGCCATAAAAAAGGAAACGATTCACTGGTAATTGTGCGTGGTATGGAACGTAGATGAATAACTACAATAAACAATAATTTCTTTAGTCTCGGTACGATGTAATAATCGCATCGTTTGCCCAAACCTTAAAATAATAATTCAAGTATTCGTTTATTTATTAAGTAAATAAATAAACTGATGAATAAAATACATAGAACCTTTACAAGTGTCATTTTTTAATAACTGAGAACCCTACAGGAGAGTTAATATACTTACCTTATCTAAGAACTTTCATATAAATGGACATCTCATGGGCGAAGGGACATATGAAAACGGAGTTTATCACTTCAGGTTCCCCACAAGACGGTACCGTAAGACTTGGGCATTGGGTTGGGGTGGAAGGTTGTTGTTTCTTTGTCACCTATTGTACTGCATCAAGGGAGATGGGATATACCTGTCTTGCAACTTCATCCGTAGGATCTCACCTCTTTTGTCGCCACCTCCTGAAAGAGAGAGAGAGTAATGGATACTTTACTTCATTAGTCTTGCTTGCTTCTTTCTTTATCGTAAATCTCAATGATAACTAAAACTCCCAGAATACCTAAAAATAAATCAGATATTTCAGTAGATAATATATTAAGTGGCAAACAGAACTACCAAAGAAATTTACATCTGAATTTACGTGAAGAGGGGGAAGCATAGCAAAGGTGAAGAAATCGGGGCTTAACACTTTTAACAAGTACCTATTTGTGGAATTAGAGCCTTACCTAAAGTACGCATACATGCACGAATATGAATGTACGTATGTATATATATACACACACACACGCGCACACGCACACACACACATGTATATATATATATATATATATATATATATATATATATATATATATATATATATATATATATATATATATATATATATATATATATATATATATATATACAGTATATATATATGTATAAACTTTTTCATAGTTCTGTCCATCCTCTGCACACTTGCATTCAAATCTTCCCAGTCAGTGCAATTCACCAAGTAATAGTAGATAAATTTTGATCCAGCCATGACTAAAAGATGGAATGATCTTCCTCATTAAGTAGAAGAGTAATTTAAACTTCATAAGTTAAAACTACGTAGGAATGCTTTCATGTTAAGCAGACTCACACGAGTCCTGCTCCACAGTTTAACCGTTTTTTTTTTTAAATTTATGAAGTTAATTCTGTTGCTCATTTCCTATTTACACTGGGCACTTCCCTTTCTAAACAGTATATATACATTAAGTATATTTTATATTTATATATATATATATATATATATATATATATATATATATATATATATATATATATATATATATATATATGTATATATGAGTGTGTTTGTGTGTTATGCAATTTGAGATATATATATATATATATATATATATATATATATATATATATATATATATATATATATATATATATATATATATATATATATATATATATACATACATACATACACATTTATATAACACTTGGCTTAAAGTAAAGACGACAACAGACTCTCACAAGAGGCGCAAAGCGAATCAAAATCCTTTTGTAAAGTTGGAGACGGTCTTGTGCCTTGATGTAAGAAGAACTTAATTGAAATTCGCATGGGATAGGAAAGTTCTCTTCCAATATTTACTTTTCGTTTTCCAGATCCAGGAATCAGAGCCAGCTTGATCTCTTCTTCCTCTCTTTCCTCTTCTTCTTCTTCTTCTTCTTCTTCTTCTTCTTCTTCTTCTTCTTCTTCTTCTTCTTCTTCTTCTTCTTCTTCTTCTTCTTCGTGTCTTTTTCAGGCGATCCGAAGGCAGCTTTAATTACGGAACTTGAGTCGAAGAGACTAATGAAAGACCGCAACTGAAGTATAATTAGATTGTAATTGGGGAGTAATTAATATGTGATTAAGGGTTGGACGCCCTCTTCTCAGACTCTTTTTTTCGACAGGGGTTTTGTATGATAATAAGGTAATGTCTCCATGCATTAAGGTAATAATGGATCTGATCAAGAAGAATATAGGGATTATGTTGACCTTACGGTTTCCAACAGCATGAATTGGTGTCTATTTGAAGGTAAAATCATCTGTTATATGAGCAGCCAATCGACGCGTTTTACATGATGACAGCTAAATGATCTGAGATAAATTTAACACTTTTGTCTTTATACTAACGGTCTTAGTTGTACAAGTTTAGCACTTTCCTTTTCTGAAACAAAAATGGAGTCTGGTAAACAAAAATGACACCTGAATAGAAACTGTGATTGTAATTTGGTGATAACCCTACCAGTTCCCCCTAAAAAATTAATGGATCCTAAATAGTTTACAACTGAACTCATGGTAAACTGAAGTACACAAATGTGCGTTCTTGACATATCTAGTGCGACAATTGCAAAGCCAGGCTAAGTTAGCTTAGACTTGAATGGTAGGCATTTCGCTATTATATATGTTACAGAGTTTAAACGACCTTTACTGCATTGCAGACTATATGAAATATTGCGAAAACAATTTCATTTCATAAAGGATGCACTAAACTAAAAATAAGGGTATCTCAAGTAAAATCTATAACTTAGTCGTAGGCTATTCCATAAAATTTAAATAACGCCAATTTTCGCTTAGGCCAGCAAGCCAGTCACTGGAACCTAACCTAGTCGATTAGTATGGAAGGTATTAGGGCTCAATATCCGACTTATACTTTGGGGAAATAACGTCTTCCTCGTAGTAAGACATGTCTATTGTTTTGTTTATTTCGCATGCATGAACGGACATCACACTTATTCTCAGCCGAGCTATATTATGAGCTAAATGCTGCCGAGGACCAAGAGCCCGTGCCAGCACAAGGTTGGCTTAATCGAAAACGGACGAACCAACGATCATGACAGACAATCTACTCTAGTCCTCGGCGTCAACATGCTCAGTAGAGCCTGAGAGGAACGTGGCCTAGAACGATAACAACGGCGACTTTAACCTGAAGAAGAAAAACACTCTACGGAAAATAAATGCCATATTTCAGTTACCGGCGTCGTTACTCTGTAACTGTTAGTGTAGTCTTCCCTATAAAATTACCCCAATTTGCCATTATTTTTCACCCCCAAGAATGGTGAACATCGGCCAGTTACTGGCAGAATTTAGCAATCCTGAAAAGGCATGTTCCATAAAGATAGAAAAAATTCTATATGAGCTGAATGCAGCTCATGCAGCTTAAAAGAGTGTCTTCTACTCAAAATTATCATTATTGTTATTATTATTGTGTTAGGATGGCAGCATCAGTGGAATTGATTTTATATATGGTCTTCTCAATTCTTCTTATTATTTCATTCTCGTCAGGGCTGATATTTGCTAATAACTGGCCGATGTTCATAGTCTGGATAAGGAATTGGTTTCTTGAATTATTAATTTTTATGGCATAAAAGAAATGGAAGCTAAAAATGGGCGTTTGATCGCCGTAGAGTTTCTGGAAATCAGGATTTGTTGCAATCTCGTGCAGAATCTTCGTCATTGTTCTAAGGGCGTAGCGGAATTCCAACGTTTCCAACAGTATCTTCGCTTCATTCTCAAGGAAGGGTGGGCTTGTTCTGGTTGGAATGGGGTCATCAGGCAGAATTCCAACGGTTGGAAACGTTGGAATTCCGCTAAGCCCTTAGAACAACGACGAAGATTCTGCACGAGAATACAACAAATCCTGATTTCCAGAAACTCTACGGCGATTAAACGCCCCCTTTTAACTTCCATTTCTTTTATGCAATAAAAATTAATAATTCAAGGAGCCAATTCCTTATCCAGACTATGAACATCGGCCAGTTATTAGCAAGTATCAGCCCTGACGAGAAGAAAATAATAAGAAGAATTGAGAAGACCATATATAAAATCAATTCCACTGATGCTGCCATCCTCTTTAACAAAACATCCTTGAAAGAGGGTCTCTTACCTTCATATTATTATTATTATT
>NC_089758.1:17886733-17899233 GCF_040412425.1 Macrobrachium rosenbergii
ACACACACACGTATATATATATATATATATATATATATATATATATATATATATATATATATATATATATATATATATATATATATATATATATATATATATCATATATCAGAAGGTGGTAACCTCTGGCTTTTCTGCAAGAATTATGGAATGTGTCTGATATTCCAATGCCCTTCTCCACCCTCGCGGATTACCTATCAGACTCGACTAAGCATCACCTATTTCTCTTCGTAGGCCAAGAAAAGAACAAAGGGATTTTGAGGGAACAGACCTCAGCCTTACCTGGGAATCGAACCTGACCCTCTTGCTGGGAAGGCGAATATCATAACTGAAAGACCATAAGCTATGTTATTTGTGTATATATATGCAGTATATATGCATATATAAATATACAAATTTGGTCAATAATTTACCATACGTTTGAAAATTTATCCGGAAATTTGCACGAATTCACATCTTCAATGTTAAAATTGAATTTAAGGATGATTAATCTAAAAAAGTAATTATAGTTTTTAATGTCACTTTTCGCTTTATATATGTAAAAAGTAAGAATAATGAGAGTTATAAAAATAATTAAAAGGGTAGATTTTGAAAACATCACAAGAGTAAAGAATATTTTTCAAGCCTACCCATGCCTCAACCAACGTTGTAAAGTGTGTATGCAATATATCAATTAAAATGGATGACGGAATGAATAGAGGAAATGCCATTAAAACAGAATAGGACATTAATACCTAAGGCGGTGACATATCGCTGAAATTACATTAGCATATTGAACTTTTGATACTTTTGCATGAGTAATTTTTTATGTTAATAGGCGATTTTTGTAGTATATATATATTTACATATATATTTATATATGTATATATATGTATATATACATATATACATATATATATATATATATATATATATATATATATATATATATATATATATATATATATATATATATATATGATTATGAAAAGGTCACGCGTGTAAATGTATCAAAACTTCAATATGCTAATGTAATTTCAGCGATATGTCACCTGTTTAGGTGTTAACGACCTTTTTTTGTTTCAATGGTAGTTTATTTATTCATTCCGTCATACATTTTAAATGAAACATTGCATACTATTAATAACGGTAGGCTTGAAAAGTATTCTTTACTGTTATAATGTCTTCAAAATCTACCCTTTTATTTATTTTTATAACTGCCATTATTCACACTGTTTACATATTTGAAGTGCCTGGTAACAATAAAAACTAAAATTATTTTTTTTGAGTAAGCATCTTTAATTGAATGATAATACTGGAAAAGTACATTTTTCAATATTTTTGGATAATTCTCCACTAGTACGATAAGGCATTAATCAAATTGACGGCAATGAAGTCCAAATTAAATTCCTTGGTGATATTCCATCTTATTCCTCAAGGATATTTCAGCAAGTATCATAGCTGATACCTCACCTCTCCACCGTAACCCCAGTCTCTGTTTCCCGGTTTCCTTAGCTAATCTACCAACAATGACTAAGGTAAGACTCCGAAGTTACCTTTTGCTAATTAATTCGTAACTAATTTTTTCATCATTATTTAGGATACGTATCTTCAGTACCTAACTAGTTTCCCCTACACTACTGGGCTAACCGATCATCAGTACTACAACTAATTCCTCAGCACCTTAGCTACACACTTCATTATTGCCTCGCCAACCACAGCTAGTTACTCAATTGTACATCGGATATTTCCCCCGCAGCTTTTTGTTTTTTACTCAAGTTAATTCCATAGGACTACCCTTCCACTTCGCCCACAATCCCTGAGCAACTTATGAAAAAACTCCCTGCCTTCTTGACAAAAACGTCCATTAGGGTATTTTCCCCTCGACTGCTTGGATAAGAATATGTCATAGTTTTAAAAGTTGTTTTGGTTGCTTGCTTTACCTGCGTATATACTTGGCACCTATCCTTTCTTTATATCGTTGTCTTAAGAGACAACCGACCATCAGTTGTACACAGATTTTTTTGCTTTCAGTTCAAACCTATACTGAACAGAGCAAAAAAGAATTCATTCATAGCTTCTTTTTATGAAGTATGAGAACATTCTCCCAATTCTCCCACTTTTTCAGCCAAAGTCGCTGACTCAAAGAAATTGCTAGATCAGCATAAACTCGTCGAAATCGAAACTGAGGTGTTTCAGAAAACCTTGATAAAAGTGGCAAGTATAGTAACAAATGCTGATTGGTCAGGCTATTTCAACTTCTATGTTTTAATACAGGTTCATTTCTGGCCTTATCGAACAAAAATGTTCAACATCTAGGACGCTACCTAGAGTTCAAATGAGTAACTATTGATTTCCTCTTCTTCTTCTTCATAGCTTTGGACGTTGCTTAAAGTCCATGTAAAGTAATTAAAAATTGCAATATTATTTCTTTCCGAGTTTGGCCGAAAGGATAATCTCATGCCATTCACATCTGCTACAAAATATAGTAATTACGCGAAAACCATGAATGAAGAGGCACTTTAGCAAAGTCAAAACACACATAAAAAGCTAAAGAATATGCTCGTAATTCCACCTCATCAATATTCGCCTCATATCTCATTAGGTTTTATGGCCTGACTAAAATAGACCGGACCCGCTGAATTGTTTTACGACCTCACTTCAATTGACTAGATTTCTTCTTTCCCGTTTCTTCTTGACATTCGTTGCCAGAGCGGAGGGAACCGACTCTTTGCCTCTTGCGTGACGGGAGGCAGACACAAATTATGTAAAGGCAATTCTAACTTCGCCGTTAAAAGCGTCTATTAAAATTATATTTTGCCTTATTAGATGCAGGAAGCGATACGGTGTATTAGGTTATTTTTTTGCTTGAGCTGCTGCGAAGTTGATTGCTTTGTTACAGAGAAAATGCCCAACATGCGAATATAAAAAAAGACAGGTGTTCTTGTAGTTTAATCTTCCCACAAAGTAATATTTCCTTTTATTGTTCCTTCATTTACACATGGTCATATACAGGAAGTATTGTTTTGCTTTTCTCATGAGGCAATAACTCTTAAGAAAGTTGAATAAATATGTTTATATATTTAGCACCGACCTACCCACCCGTCCACACACTAACTCACACTCACACACAGACACATACATATAAATATATAAATATAAATATATATATATATATATATATATATATATATATATATATATATATATATATATATATATATACATATATATATACGACTGTATAAAATTATATTGGCTCATGCATGCACGCAGCAAGTTCAGCTTGCAAGCATACATATACTGTTATACACGCGTGTCTCAAAAGCGTTCTGATGGTAATAAAGATAACACAGGTTATTTTGTGCAAATAAATTATTATCAATATCTTTTTTTACAATCAATCTCTCTACAAAGTTAAAAGATATCGCTGACAATTTGGCAACTGGCCGTAAGAATTTTGAAACTTAACCAACAGATTTGTTTTTTGCATTGGTGGGACTTTCCAAATATTTGTATTTTTTCATACAGTAAATGCCAATCTTTATTTAAACAACTTGAAACTGTCTAGTTGCGGCTTATTTCTGAGTCACCCTTAATAGCTTTCGTGAGCAAAGGGCTCATATAATGACTTTCAAGTTCTTGAATCACGGTCACTAACATCCAATTGAATATTTTGCCTTTTTTACACACTTGTGCCCTCAAGGATATTCACGTGAAATGTATTTTTCGATGTAACTTACATTACCTGAAACAGGAAATGTGTTTTCTTGCCGACTAAGACCTTGAACAGTCGGGGAAGGCTAATTTTCTGACTTCAAACCACCAAGAGCATTATGCTCTGAAAAGAGAAAATATGGAAATGCCAGTTTAGAATGTAAATGTCAAGTTTGTTAAGACATCCTGACAGAAACGTACTTGAGCAATAGCTCATGATATTTGTTATTATTCTATTTAATAATTCTTCTTGAAATAGTGAATTATTCTTGCAACTAACTTCAGTCATCTAATTTTGCAGTTACCTTTTTAATCTTTACATCAGTTCTCCGCCATTCTATTTATGGGCATACTGAACGCCGTTTGAAATTTCATCCCACAGATCGCTCTCTTTTGATTATCTTGTTATATAACACTTCTTTTTGAGACCAACCTTTATTTGCTATCTTCTAGTGCAGTGGCTCTTAAACTTTTTTGCCTTGCGGCCCCCCCCCCCCCGCATCTGCCTTATGTATAGATCCCACGCCCCGACCCCTAAATTTTTTTTAAACTATAAACAATATATTGCCTATTTGTATACTAATATACTTCATTGCTTATAAGAGTATATGGACGAATGATAGATTTTTTTTCATTGCTGTTAAATTGTTTATAAGTATGCACTGTACTATATTTCAATGGAATAAACAATGTTCACAGAAAACGGGTAAAACAAACATATGATGAAACCAAATTTTATCTTAATCCTTTTGGCATGTTTTGAGATAATAATTAGAAAACATATGGAAGCAGTGATAATGTTTTTGGTAATTTTTTAATTTAAATTCACAAATAAAAAAAATAAGCACCATTTGGCAACCCTGCTTACGCCCCCCTTGGAATCCTCTGGCGACCCCCAGTTTAAGAATCACTGTTCTAGTGGTTTCAGGCCATCATCCCTAAGCGTAAAAGAAAAATTAAGTATCTGGAGGGAAGGAGAGATTCGCACAATTACGTAGCAGTATTTAAAGTTTATCGCAAGCTTAGGCACTACCTGTGAAAAAATACGTGAATACGGATGATAACAGTGAGGTAATGACAGGATTCGTCGTCTCTTGTCGGTTTTTACAGCATAGTAAGCTCTATACCTCTCCAAATTACGTGAAACTGGGGACTAATTCTATCCACTTGAGATCTCTTACCGTCCAGTATCCTAAAGCACGCTAAATCTACACGGTCGTGATTAACAGTTTTTAAAGTGGATGAGTATGACTCTGAAACTTTCCCTTTTATTATATTTTCCCCTATTTCTATAATTTCCTGCATGTGAAGAAGTTATTAAGTGTCCCCATTTATGATCCCTTTTTCTCTTCTTTATTGCTGGACTGGTTGAGATAAGCTCCTTAAGCATAAGAGTACAGTGTAGCCTAATTCTCACTTGACTTCTGTCTTCAATACTCATGAGAAAACTAATTTCTGTTTGCATTGCATTTAGTTCGCTTCATCCCTTATGAGAAATTTTTATTCCTTTCTCTCGTCTTCGACCTAGATGCCTTCGCCGCAAGGGTTGCATAGAGTAGGGGGAGGGGGGGAAGAGGGTGGGGATGTTTTTGCCCATTACTAGTTATCGGAGGGGTCCTGACTTTAATTAACTTTATTAAACCACCAAGCTTTCCATCGAACATCCGTAGAGGAAGTCATAACCGCTAAGGGTAAGTATAAGGGGGAAGTTAAACAGGTTAAAACTGAAGGAAGCTTCGCATCCTCCTCTATATATACCTTCTCAAGGGGGGTGAATTAGAGAGAGAGAGAGAGAGAGAGAGAGAGAGAGAGAGAGAGAGAGAGAGAGAGAGAGAGAGAGAGAGAGAGACAGATTGTAGATTTCCGTAGATTTCCCCTTCTTACCATTTTCACAATAAAAGTATGACTTTCGGAAAGAGAGAGGGAGAGAGAGAGAGAGAGAGAGAGAGAGAGAGAGAGAGAGAGAGAGAGAGAGAGAGAGAGAGATTGTAGATTTGCCTTCTCACCATTTCCACAACGAAAATATGACTTCCGGAGAGAGAGAGAGAGAGAGAGAGAGAGAGAGAGAGAGAGAGAGAGAGAGAGAGAGAGAGAGAGAGATTGTAGATTTCCATTCTCACCATTATCACAATAAAAATGACTTTCGGAAAGAGAGAGAGAGAGAGAGAGAGAGAGAGAGAGAGAGAGAGAGAGAGAGAGAGAGAGAGAGAGAGAGATTGTAGATTTCCCTTTTCAACATTTTCACAAAAAAAATATGACTTTCGGAGAGAGAGAGAGAGAGAGAGAGAGAGAGAGAAGAAATGGTAGTAGATTCCCGTATATTTCACTCAAAACTATTTTCTCAATTAAACTATTGCTCTGAGAGAGAGAGAGAGAGAGAGAGAGAGAGAGAGAGAGAGAGAGAGAGAGAGAGAGAGAGAGAGAGAGATGGGTAGTCGACTTCTCTCTTAGGTCTTTTCTTGTGGAAAATATTACATTCGGAGACAGATAGGCAGGCAACTAGAGAGTCCTTTTGTATTATTTTTTTTATTAATACTATGAACAAATTCCAAAATGAAATTAATTTTCCCTTAGAAACCGGTGTATTAAAATTCTCCACTGATTTAATTAAGTGTTCCTTTATCTGCATTTCATCTATACGATAAATATTTCCACATTAAAGGTGCTTTTCACAGCTGAAATTCTTGAATGTATAATTTCTCGAATATATAAAGTAAAATTTCGCTCGCTTCAGTTGCTATAGATAAGATGAGGATTGGAATGGGTTTTATTTTATTTTATTATTTTTTTTTATATTTTCCAAAGTCCTTCTTTTATCTACACTTGTACTTGAAAGATTTATTTAATGCTCCCAGAATAATTGACTGATTTGAGGTTCTCTGGCGTCATGCCATTTAATTGTTCCTAACGTTTGTTAGTCGACTGAGTTATATCAATATCTCTTGCTTGAGATAGTTCCTCTGCCATTATTGGAACACTGACCTCCTGTCTGGAGATCAGCAATATTCCGACAACATTAATTACGGGGTCAATGGACAATATGATTCAGACTATTGAGGGAAAGTCTTCCTGTCTGAACCAGCCTATGCTTCCGTAGTGCGTGTTACTCATTTCATCGAGTATCATTATTAACTGTTTTTAGTTTCTTGTTTTAGTTTTTCACCTTTTTGCTGCCCATCCCGTCGGCCTTTATACTAATACCATATCATTTTTTCCAAGTATGGGTATTGCCCTTTGTGGAAGTCTACTAAGCAAGTTCATGGTACATATTATTGCTCAGTATAAATGAGCAAACATGTGGAATACTAATACTAGAGCAGTGAAGATAATAATAATAATGGTCAACAGTTCTTAATTCTACCCATAGCACTTGCGAATGTTTCCTCCGTTAAAGGAATTCAACAAAATAGTAAAAGAGAAATACGGATTAAGCGAAGCACAACATAAGGGGAAAAACAGAAACTTAAATACAAGAAAAAGACAAATGAAATAAATAAACAAACAAATAAAATGACGAATTTAAACGGAAGACTCATCAGTTGAGCATTGCAAGCCATTGTTATGCGAAGACCACCCGAAATGTCATTCGTGTGCTAATGGCATCAGGCAACCTCGTAAATAACCATTACGTAGGAAGCAAATTCCAGGATTCGTATGCTGCAAGTTCTTCCTTCTGCCATCCTTCCGTGACTCGCCTTCCTGATTAGTCTTCCTCTTTGCGGGAAACTGCTTTCGTCGGGGGAAGGGGGAGGTGGGCTGGGATTGAGGGATTAGAGAGAGAGAGAGAGAGAGAGAGAGAGAGAGAGAGAGAGAGAGAGAGAGCAGTGGAGTCCTACAGCCTTTAGAAAGGTCAGAAGTAGAGACTTCGGGAGGGTTCGGGAGGCGCACGAGAATAGGATCTTGATTGGTTGGTCAGTAGCAGAGCTTTTGGGAGTTGGCAAGAAGGGGGAGTTATATACAACTCCTACAGGATGGTCGGCCATAGGGGATCTGGATGAGGAAGGGGGGAAAAGCAACAAGCCCTCCCACCCTCCGCCATCCCATATCATCGTTTTGGTCTGATGCTCTTTTTATGTCTCTTCTGGGACATGTTTGGGTATATTGGCTTTGGGGGCAATGAATCTTCTGCGGATCGAGTTGGTCTTCCATCTGGAATTTCAGTCGGTATATCAGTATCATATTTAAATTGAATTTTTCGCTTTCAATATTGTAGGATGGAGCCAATCCAGATTTTCGGCTGAGTTAGAGGTTCACGACTCGTACATTTAGAGACTGAGGAAGAGCACAGTGAATACAGTCCCCGCCCTCCCCCCTTTCCCCCCCCGCAAAAAAAACTGGTCAGTCCCATTCGCTCTTTCGATGGTGCTAACTAAAGGCAATGTATTTTGGCCTCCACACAACCGCAAATTATGTATGTGTATGTATAAATAAATGCATTTATATGAAATATATATATATATATATATATATATATATATATATATATATATATATACTGTATATATATATATATATATATATATATATATATATATATATATATTTATATAAAATACATCTAAACATAAATGCATATATACGTATATGCAGTGTATATATATATATATATATATATATATATATATATATATATATATATATATATATATATATATATATATATATATATATATATATATATATATATATAAGGTTAGTACAAAAGCAGGACCTCTAAGAGCAGTTGGTCAAATATCCTAGCCTGCATAACAAATTAAAGAACTCAAAAACACAAAAATGAATATCCTCAACGTAAATACAATAAACATCATTTGTAGTACATGCGCATATAAATAATCTGGAAAAGCCTACCAATCATAAAAAATCTATATTGCCCCTCCCTAGGAGAGCAAAAAACCTCCATAATTGAGATTAAAACGAAGAACACGAAATGCTCGAAACAGCCCGAATCAGCTCCTCCCCCCCTCCCTCCCACCATCCAAGAAAAAAAAAATCCCTTGGGGGCTTTTGCGTGGAAAGTATATATCTTAGCGAACTCATATTGCTTAATTAGCTAATGGCTAATCAGAGGGCAAAAGAGGTCGTAAAGTGCACAGCTTTACTGGCCACACGATAAATGTGGGGTCATCAGAAATTGGCTTCGTTCGCATGCATCTGTCTAATGACCATAAATCGCCGGTTGCTATTCTGCATGCCGAGTTCCTCTCTCTCTCTCTCTATTACACGTGCAGGTATACGTAAACGATCAAGTCTCTCTCTCTCTCTCTCTCTCTCTCCCCACAAGCTTTGAATATATATATGTGTGTTGCGTGTGTGTGTGTGTAAGTATTTATGTATCATGATACAGATATAAAAATACAAGGTCTCTCTCTCTCTCTCTCTCTCTCTCTCTCTCTCTCTCTCTCTCTCTCTCTCTCTTCTTCTTCTTCTTCTTCTTCTTCTTCTTCTTCTTCTTCCTCTTCTTCTTCTTCATGTGTAGGTGTGCATAAGAGATCAACCGTCTCTCTCTCTCTCTCTCTCTCTCTCTCTCTCTCTCTCTCTCTCTCTCTCTCTCTCTCTCTCTCTCAAGTTTTGAATATGGATGTATGTACAGTATACATTGTGAGATAATTATACAAAATGCTACTTCCCGCTCTCTCTCTCTTTTTTCTCTATTTCATTTGTAGGTGTATATTGGAGATAAACTGTGTCTCTCTCTCCCCGTGTTAGGAATATAAATGCACGTAAGTATTGTGACACGGATACAGAAATGCCCTCCCTCTCTCTCTCTCTCTCTCTCTCTCTCTCTCTCTCTCTCTCTCTCTCTCTCTCTCTCTCTCAGCGACCAACTGTCTCTCGTTCTAGGTTATAAATATGAATGCATGTAAGTTATGTGATACAGATGTATAAAATAATCATCTCTCTCTCTCTCTCTCTCTCTCTCTCTCTCTCTCTCTCTCTCTCTCTCTCTCTCTCTCTCTCTCTCTCGTTTCTTTTCATGCATGAGAATATGTGCCTTTATGCTGTTCCGCAAGCACTGAAATACATGCAAACACATGTTGATGCGCGATGCATGTCTTGTTGCATATTTAACAAGCTACGCAAAATCTTATAATGAAAGTGTGCCTTAAACATGAACTTTGCATTCTTGTTTGTATGTTTGGTAAATTTTGCATAGAAACATATGAGGAAAAGTTCTTATACTTAAATATAAGATAAAATTTTAAGAAAAGTAATGTATTTCACTGCAATATAGAAATGTATGTGTATATACATATATACATATATACAGTATATACTGTATATATATAGATAGATAGATAGATAGATAGATATATAGATAGATAGACAGATAGATAGATAGATAGATAGATAGATAGATAGATAGATAGATATATAGATGGATAGATAGATAGATATATAGATATATAGATCGACAGATACATTCATACATACATAAACCAAGAAAGACATACAGAGAGACAGAAATTGTGTGATTGTATATATATATATATATATATATATATATATATATATATATATATATATATATATATATATATATATATATACTGCATATACAGTACGTAGATAGACAGAACACGAAAGACAGAGAGGAGACAGAGAACGAGAGAGAGATAAAGAGAGAGAGAGATAGAGAGAGAGAGAGATAGAGAAGGCAATATGAAATAAAATTTGAATAGGAGAAAATAAACGATCCTTAACGATCACTTTTTTATGGCCATAGCTGTTGGGGAGAGTTATTGGAAATTAATTTCTACACAGCGGAGTCGTTAAAGTAATCCCGGGGAAAAAATGTGCGCCGTCTCTCTTCGTTTTTTATAGGCGATCCACCACCACTGGTTTACGATCGACTGCTACAGCTCTATTGTTTTATAAATACCACAGTCCCTGTGGTGTATCTCTTATGTCGTATATTTCTCCTTTTTTTGTAGTTTTTTTTTGTGCCGTTATGTGCACGTAAAAGCACAGTCACGCTCACGGATGTGAGTGCGCGTCTACTTTTCTCTTTTTTCGTCCGCTGATATATATATATATATATATATATATATATATATATATATATATATATATATATATATATATATATATATATATATATATGTGTGTGTGTGTGTGTGTGTGTGTGTGTGTATCTGTGTGTGTGAGCGTGTATGTATGTGTATATATATTTTTTTTCATTTATTTATTTATTTTTAAGGAAAAACAGTAATTTATATATCTAAAGGTATGAAGATGTTAAAGCACTGTCATTATTATTATTATTATTATTATTATTATTATTATTATTATTATTATTATTATTATTATTATTATTATTATTATTATTATTATATTTGCTCCTCGTACTCTTATACGTCTTCTTCATTATTTTTATTATTTTTACCGAAGTTATTTTAAATGTCGCAGATACAATCGTTTCATCATTCTCCTATGAAAAAAGGACTACTTCTAAAGCGGGCCATTGATTTCAGCTTACGAATTCCCACTAACAAAAAAAAAAAAAATCTAGATTTAACATTAAGGCCCCTTCTTGCACTCAACCGCTTGCAACCGATTCCTAGAATAGCAATGAAGCTCTTCTTACTTCTTGCCAGAATTCCCCTTCATCATCGGCTCAAAAAAAAAAGTAAAAAATGCGTCGAAGTTTCTTCGGCGCAATCAAGTTCTCTGCACAGCCGCCACAGCGTATCATCAGGACCACCGAAAATACATGTAGATCTATCTTTCGGTGGTCTCGGTATAATACTGTATGAGCCACGGCCCATGGAACTTTAACCACTGCCCGGCGGTGGCCTATCCTATATTGTTGCCAGAAGCACGATTATGACCAAATTTAACCTTCAATACAATAAAAACTACTGAGGCTAGAGGGCTGCAGTTTGGTATGCTTGATGATTGGAGGGTGGATGATCAACATACCAATTTGCAGCTCTCTAGTCTCAGTAATTTTTGAGATCTGAGTGCGGACAGAAAAAGTACGGTGAGAAAAAAGTGTGGACGGACAGACAAAGCATGCACAATAATTTTCTTTTGCAGAAAACTGAAAAAGAAATATAAAAACAACAACAAAAAAGAAATTCTCTGGAAGCTCCTGTTAACTGCGAGGCTTTTATGTGAAAGGTCGTCATTTCTATCAATTTTATGACATTCTCTAAATTCCAGATTTACAAGACAGCTTCGACATCAGGTTTGCCAATGGATTTCGACGCCATGTTTCTTTCTTTCTTCCAAAGCTAGTGTATGTTACCCTCAAGTTTGTCAACTTACGCAACTCTCGGAATTTTACTTGTTTATACAGAATTTAAGTCATTATATTACTATAGCAATTACAAATTTACACGCTTTTGTAAAATTAAAAGTTTACATGCCTATAGAGAAGTTTACAAGTCTACATTACTATCTAATACTTACTGGTAATTTTTGACAAACAATTTCTTCACTCGAAAGTTGGTTATTTGGTAGTAAAAAACATCTGATTTTGGATTTTCTTCACATTCTCATCGTTGACAAAAATAACGCAACCCTCAACGTTTTCACAAATTTATTGAAATGACTCATTGCTAGTTTATAATACACTTCTCTTGCAAGGGACTTTCAGTGACATTCTTTAATCAAGCAGGTTCTTGAGCATTTTTTGTCAGCTGATCTTCTACAATATTCTCCCTTCACATGCATGCCGATTTTAGGCTACATAGACTATCTTTTCTTCTTATATAAACTCATTTGATTAATCACGTTAATAATGTAGAGTAAGTTTAGAATGTTCCTCGTCTGTTCTGTGGAGGTGAATTGGGTTAGGG
>NC_089758.1:17901733-17911733 GCF_040412425.1 Macrobrachium rosenbergii
GTTGGGGCCAAGAAAAGGATATGGGGCAAGCAACCTTATTCCTAAAGACTTGCCGAAAAACCGGGAAGGCTGGACCTTTCTGGCACCATTTCCACTTAAGGGAAAAGTCTGATCGTGGTAATGTATCTACCATTAAGAAATGGTAGCTAATAGCGCAGAAACAGTCTAACGTAAACGATAAAAGAATTTGACCTGCAGGGAGAAAACAATTAGACCCGTCAGGTCCCACCAGGTCGCAGTGCTCTGAGGGGACCTGTGGTCTGTCCTCGGAAAACGGAGAAAATGCAACAGTAGAAAAATGACCTGACCTCCTTCCTCCATTAGAGCAAGGTTTAGCTTGAAGTATTTACGTTCTCTATATCCTCTTGCAATTTGCCAACGTTCTCCGTTTTAGAGCTGACATGTAAATTTAAACTCCCCCTTTATATTTTTAAGTAATGTCTTATATGCAATTTATATATATAAATATACATTTATATATATATATATATATATATATATATATATATATATATATATATATATATATATATATATATGTATAAGGCAAATGCGACGAAGGAAAAAAGAAACAATGGAGTGGTTGCTAGGCCTTTCAAGTCGACACCTCCATTGTTTCTCTTTTCCTTCGTGGCATTTGCCTTTAACTATACATTCATCACGTTCCATATCTTCACTAATCAGTTATACATGTGTATATACACACACACACACACACACACATATATATATATATATATATATATATATATATATATATATATATATATATATACTTTTTGTTACATGGATATGGAAACCCACCACCCGCCTTTAGAAGGTGTTATCAGCATACTCCAGTGAAAGACTATTCCTAACATATTTACGGTGTTGCTTCATTGCAATTCGAGCCGCACATGCAATAGCGTATAATACATCCCAGCATGACGACAAAATACACTGAAAGATTTATTTTTATAAAACTATATAAAGTATGACGATTGCTGTCAACTATATATATCGCAAATGTATTGGCATATCGTTTTGCCAGTTATTTCTATAGACGCTGAACATAATTTATATTAATTTAAAATTTAATTTTTTTGCGTTCTTTTTCCTTTTTATATGAACATCATAAACGATACACGAACTATTCAGAGATAAATAAGATCTTGAACAATTGCAAGTTTTGTTCAAGTGGGTGCTTTCCCCCACCTGACAAAATTCTTTCAGTGTTAATTGAAAATAAATTCTTAAAGACTGAATTAATTTTTATTTTCATAAGAACACCATCTATGTTCCATCCTCCACCCTCAACGCCATCCCAATCACAAATGCCTCCCCACCTCCAAAAAAAAAGGTCTGACCTTCCAGTAGAAAGGAGCAAAGCAACCAAACCCTCCTACATTTATTGGGAGGCGTAACCAGCCGTAACAGATAACCCAACAAGTGGAAGATATATTAGACATATGAGAGGAAGGGTCAGAGAGGAAAAATAATGAAAGAATAAGAGGCTAAAGGTGTTAGTGAGAGAGAGAGAGAGAGAGAGAGAGAGAGAGAGAGAGAGAGAGAGAGAGAGAGAGAGAAAATGGGTGGGGAAGTGGAGGGTTAAGGGAAGAGGGGTGGTCGGATGCAGAGGATGAAGGGTGAGGATTGCAGTGGGAGGAAAAGAAAAGGGCGTGTTGGAGGGAGATGATGGAGAAACGGTGTTGGAGGAAGATGATGGAGAAATGGTGTTGGAGGGAAACGGAAAGCGGGTGCTGGAGGGGGAAGGGGTGAATGAGGTTGAAGGAACCGAGATCGTGGATTGGAGGAAGAGAGAAAGGGGCGTTTGATAGAGAAGTGAGAGAACTGTTGGAGAAAAAGAAGGGAGGGGGGGGAAAAGTTTGAGGTGCAGGGGAGCAAGCATACGGTGTTTTGGGTGAAGGAGGGGGGGAGAGGGGAAGAAGGGTGGGGCATTTAGGGGAAATGGGGAAAAAATTAGTGGCAGCACGGAGGCAAATAATCCCCTCAGACCAGATGATCTGGGCGTATGAGCCTCGACTCAATAAAGACGGTGGAGTCTCATCCTTCCCTTCCCCCTACATGACCCGGACCCCTAGCCAAAACAACAACAACAGCAACAGAGGGAGCGGCTTAATGAAAATGGCGCAGGAGACGAATAAATAAGGGGTACGGGAGGGCAGTTGGTCTTAGTCTTCATAATAGCGGAGAAAATAGACAGTAATGAGAGGCAAGCAGCTGCTCCCGTGACGTCAGCCCTGGCTCTCGGAGTCTGCCTCAACAAAGGGAGGTTCCGCCGTCGCAGAGATTAAGACGGGTCGAATATTTTGTCTGATATCAGCTGTTTCCCGTCCATAAACAGCAAAGGAAATCGACGGACGGCTGAGGACGTGACCTATGCTCTTGGCTGTCAATCTGTGAGGCGATCAGTTCAACCGTTTTGCGTATCGGGTAACTGACCTCAAGAGAAATTTAACGGATCAGATAAACTATATTTGATGGCAGTTAAGGTAGGAAAAGACGTTTTTGCCCCGTTTTCAAAGAAGGAATGCAGGAATGCCGGAATGTTAAGCTTTTACTTTTCTTATTATCATGATGTTGGAGATTTTCCTTAACATAATATATCTATATATGGGATTTTTTCTGAGGGTACTGTTGCTATGCTTAAAGTAGTATAGGAAATTATGAAAATTATTCTTTATCTACGGTTGAACAATTAATTCCACAACCCACTTAAGCTTCCAGAGTCACTCTTTTCCAGCCTTCGTTATAATGATTCACCTTTCATTGACACTAACTTCTTTGTAGAAAGCATCGCATCTTAGGCACCTTATATACAGGTCTTTCATCTGTTATGACTTTATACTTTATATGCAATAATACACATTAACAGTTTTCCTTTAGTTTCACAGTCGATAAAAATGCTTTGCTGTCGAAAAGGAAATTTGGCGCAACGAACTGTTCCAAAACTTCAGTAATATCTTATATTTCCATTAATTTTGTCTCCAGTTTGATGCAAACCACTCTTTCTGTCATTATCATTACCTGCTTATAAAACGCTAAAGGTAAAGTTTTTTTTTTATACTTTCCCAATCACTCGTAATGGGCGTTGTGAAAAGTAAACAGTCGACTGTAAAACTGTCTATCTATTTATTTATGTATTACTTCCATGGCTATCTAGTCATCTACTTTCTATGTATCTATCGGTGAAGAAAGGATTAAAAAATAAAGAAGTTTACAATTGTATGAAGGTACAGTCATCCGTTTGACAGAATTATCTGAACATGAAAATTATTCTACAGATAGATGAAAACTAATAGCTGTCCTTTAAAAGAGTGCACAAAATGCTAATTTGTTCATTCCTGGATTTTTTTTAATTAACTGTAAACTGGATTTCCTTATAAGACACAGACGTATATTTACACACAAACATGCACATAAAACACGCACATCTTCACACACACACACACACACACACACACACACACACACACACACACACACACATATATATATATATATATATATATATATATATATATATATATATATATATATATATATAATATACGTATATTATATATATTATATTTATATATATACATACATAAATATATATATATATGTATGTATATACGTATATAAAAATTTATATATATATATATATATATATATATATATATATATATATATATATATATATATATATATATATATATATATATATCTGTTGGACAGTACGTGTCCACGTGTTAAATTTTTCTCCATCTAATATGATACTCCCAATAACACAAAGAGAAACCCAACAAAGAATCACTGTTTTCTCTCCAGTGATTGTTAACAGGGCGTAGATATTGCAGAAGGAAAAAGACCTAAAAGAAAGGAGGGGAAAAAGCAGAACAATTAAGGAAAAAAAAGGCTTGGAAAGAATTCTTTTGTAGGTCCCAGCCGGCAAAGGGATAGAATGAATGAGTTTGAAGTGTTTCTGTTGGGGCAACCACACACAAACACAAACATACACGCGCGCACATACACACATACGCACTCACACACATGTACACGGGGTGGACAACGAAGCAAATTGTGTGTACACCTCAGTTGTCTTCCATTTTTTTTTTTTTTCAAATGAAAGGGACAGATAGATAAAAGTGGAATTCTTTTACCTTTATCTTATATTCCGTATTGCAAAGTTTTCCATTCTTCTGATTTTGTAAAGAATCAGTTGAAGTATTTGATTTTGATGGTGGTAGACTAAAGTAGACTTCGCTAATGCTTTGCATTTTCATTGGAAAAAACCCAAAACTTATTAATGCCCCCCAGACGTCCATTAGGAGACTACATAAAAGGCATATTTCAAGACATTCACTTTAAAATGTCCTAAAAATGGAATTTAATTTAGTAGTTAATGAAATAACCACTAAATGATCACCTTAGGACACCTCGGGCTCCTTGAACGAATAATTTAGCAACAACAAAAATTACGAAGAAAGGAAGGGGGAATAAAAACTTAAATGATCAAGAGTAAGCGAAAAAAAGCAGGTAAAAAATGCGCCAAAGTTTCTTCAGCGCAATCGAGTTTTCTGTATAGCGTATAATCAAGGCCACCGAAAATAGATCTATCTCTCGGTGGTCTCAGTATAATGCTGTATGAGCAGCGGCCCATGAATCTTCAACCACGGCCCGGTGGTGGCATGTCCTATATAGTTGCCAGACGCACGATTATGGCTAACTTTAACCTTAAATCAAATAAAAACTACTGAGGCTAGAGGGCTGCAATTTAGTATGTTTGATGGTTGGAGGGTGGATGATCAACATACCAATTTGCAGCCCTCTAGCCTCAGTAGTTTTTAAAATCTGAGGGTGGACAGAAAAAGTGCGGACGGACCGACTAAACCGGCACAATAGTTTTCTTTTCAGAAAACTAAAACGGAATGATTATTACGTATTTACTCCTTTTAATCACCTTACTCCATATCATCACCTTACAAATTCCCGCACTGCCTGACCCAGTAAAAAAAAAAAAAAAAAAAAAAAGTGTCAAAAAGACGGGAAGAAACGTCCCTGGAAACAAAGGAGACAAGGCGAGAGCAAAACAACGGGAGGAGAAAAATGAGACGCGTGTCTCACCCGCAAACACGTCGCGTGAGGAGGAATTCTTCCCCATTTGCATTCTTGACAAGGACGTGTCAGCCAAGAGTCCTGGGCATCAAGTCAGCTCCGCTGGCCGAATGAAACTTAAAGTGGTTCGTAAAGTTGAATAGTTTTTGTTTTTTGTTTAGTTTTTAGTTTTCTGTGGGAGAAAACTACTGTGCGTACTTTGTCTGTCCGTTCGCAATTTTTCTGTCCGTCACCAGATCTTAAAAACCACTGAGGCTAGAGGGCTGCAAATTGGTATGTTGATCATCCACCCTTCGATCATCAAGCTTACCAAATTGCAGCCCTCTAGCCCCAGTAGTTTTTATTTTATTTAAGGTTAAATTTAGCCATAATCGTGCGTCTGGCAACAATATACTGTAGGATAGGCCACCACCGGGCCGTGGTTAAAGTTTCATGGGCCGCGACTCATACAGCATCATACCAAGACCACCTTAAAATAGATCTATTTTCGGTGGCCTTGATTATACGTTGTACAGAAAACTCGACTGCGCCGAAGAAACTTCGGCGCTTTTTTATTTTTATTTTATTTTTTTTTTTTTTAAGTTAAAACAAAAAAGAGGTCTTTCGGCGATGTCATTGCTAAATTTTGACATGTCTGTAATTTGAAGAGAAATTTGATTTTTTGGTGGGGGGGGGGCGCTTTGCTTCTTTCCATATGTTTGCTTTCAGATTTCAATAATCAAAGTGCCACGATGTCTTGGTAAAATATAGAATTTTTGTAAGTTAAACATAATATCGTTTTAGTGCTGTTTAACCTTATCTTGTCAAGGAGGATTAAAAAATCAATTCTTTTGTAATGATATGTATGCATTCAATATAAAAAAACTGATATCCTAAAATTACGAAGCTAATTAATTTTTGAATTATCGTTATTTTGAAGTAATGTCTGGTTGCCATCGCATTTATATGAAGAATGATTTAAACGTCAACCTTAATCTAGGTAAGTACATTTTCGTTAATGGAGCATCGACACGTAATGTCTACATGCCTAATTAGTTGGAAGGTTTGACAAATTTAAAGGGACTGGTCACTTTAGGTGACTAGGCTAATCAAATGTATTACATTGAACTTCACGAAGGTAGAACTCTCCAGTGATGCGCAATTCTATTCTCTATTAATTTTCTGAATAAATTCATGTTAAATTCATACACGATCATCATACAAATGCAGTGAAATGTCTGTTAAAAGACAAAACCACAAATTATCAGAGAAATTACGGTATGAAAACTCAGACCGAAGAATAATACAAATATACCACGAAAAATCCCTTAGCTATAATTGCATTTTACATGGAAATATTCCTCGTATTCTTGTCAGCGGGCGTCGCGACATGAATGACCAAAAATGCAATATTTTGAAAATGAGATCCGTGTGGGTTTGAGACAAAACGAAATGCGCGAGCGAAATAGAAGCATAAAATGAAGCTGGTAGTGTCTGAAAATTTGTGCATTTTTAAGTACGACTTGTGATAACGGCAATTAAAAAAAAAGGAACAAAAAACAGTTGTTCGCTAATTCCCAAGGTAGAATTCATTTAATGGCCAGGTGACTTCTAAAATGTAGACGGAATTAAAAATTAGGGTAACTGGAACTCTCCATCATTTTGCCTTTGTCAACACGAGGGAACTTAGAGACCTATTATCTGCCGGAAATGACAGAGAATTCGAGGAAATATTTTGTCGAGATTAGATTGAAGACTTCATTCGCAATTACTGTAATAAAGTAACTTGTTCTCACGGCATGCTTCTCACCATTAGTATATTCCTAAGATCTAATTTCTTACCACAGCTCAGGAAAACGAAATGCTTCTTTGCTAACACTCACTTTAGAATTATGAGTCTATTCGTAATGTTCTTCAGAAATCTGAGATAATTCAGGATTTATTCTAGAGCTTAAGTATTATTTTTTGTATCGTACAGAACCGCAAAATTACTTCCTAATCCCATCTGTAACTCTCAGACTATTTAGTATCTCTTTGAGAGGTGAGTTTTGTTGTCTTATTCAAAATATTAAATACTCCGTATCTCTTCCGTATCTATCTATCTGTCTATATATATATATATATATATATATATATATATATATATATATATACATATATATATATATATATATATATATATATATATATATATATATATATATATATATATATATATATATATATATATATATATATATATATATATATATATTTTTTTTTTTTTTTTTTTTTTTTGCTTCAGAACCGTGAGTTATTTGTTATGTTTTTCAGAACTCTGGCTCACGATAATTCTTCTAGAATTCTGAGAATGTTTGCTGTCTCTTGCATTCAAAGAAAATTAATCTTTTCTTGAATTCTGGTCCAGATTTTTTATTTCGTCTCTAAGTCTATGACAGCTTAGTATCTTTCTGAACCTGGAGCTATTTCTTATAACCTTGAAAAAAATCTCATGCAGCAACTCTTCTGGAGGTCTGAGGCTATTTACAGCCCTTTCCAGAATTCTTAGTGAATTTTTTTGGCCGTCCAGACTTCTGGGCATTTTAGTTGTATTCTCCAGACCTATGAGAGTTTTTTTGACATCTCACCCGGTTCCGTAACCAAACCCCTAGTTTCTTGAAGTTTGAGTCTGTATTTTCAAGAATTCCAGAGTTATTGGTTATCTAATCAAAACTCAGAATTTTTGTATCCCGTAATTCCCAGAATTTTCATACCCCTTGTAGAACTTTACGGGCATCGTTACCACTTTCTGAACTTCAACTGAACTTGTCTTTCCAAGAACTGAGTCAGTTTGCTATCAGTCCAGACACTAGTAATTTTTCATCTCCTCGTTTCTATTCAACGAAGAAAGAGAGAGAGAGAGAGAGAGAGAGAGAGAGAGAGAATATCGGCGCATTTCCCCTTTTCTTCGTTCCTAATCCTCTTAAATCGCTTTTGATTTTCTTTCATCGTTTGCTGACCATAGATGGAGTCTCCCCTCCTGTTTTTTTAATCCCTCTCATCAAAAGTCTGACAGCGCAATTTAGCAAAATCCTCCACAAATTAGTCATTGTGGCAGTTGACGACAATGGAAAGTGGATGTCGAATGCCAGATCTAACGGCTTGCAATTCTCTTTTTATTTACTTGAAATAGTTGTCTTTATTTCGGTGCTAAGTGTTAAAGTTGATTTTGTTATTAGTCTTACTATAACGAATCGTTCAAATTTCCATAAAATTCTCCTTTTCTGGTTATTACTTTTTTTCGAAAGGAATGGTATGAATAAAAGATGCTTTAGGTAGGAGTTTTCTTGCGGACAAATTTTAGGCCATAAGCAATGATTGCTTTTGAATTAATGTTCAGACTTCGAATAAATTATAATCTTTAAAATTCACTCAAATAAAGGATATTTTTAATTGTGCTCTTTTGGACGATAAAAATGTTTACAAAGCTTTGTTCGGGTTAACATTTCTCTTTGGCAAGTAGTCATATTCAGTAAAAATGCAAATGGCTGACGTTTCCTTTGAATAAATATTTCCCTAGGCTAGGATTATTTTGGTGCAGAATTCTTGGCGTTTACATCGAGTAACATATCTTTTATATGCCGATGATAAAGATTTATTTGGACAAGGAATCCTTAGTAAAAGCATTCCAATTGATCAAGGATTCATTTCAATAAGGACTTCCTCGCGCAAGAACATGTTTAGATTAGAATTCCTTTGGAAGAGGATTCCTTTGCGCACGAATTCTTTTGGGCATCGATTCCTTCGACGGGTTTTCTTTTATTCTGGATACAGATCCAGCTAACATCTTTAGTTTTCGTGAAATGAATTTAATAACTAAATTTTAAATAGGATGAAATCACATGATAATCTGAACTATAAAGAATGCAATTAGATACATGAATGGATAAGCTTTAGATTAATTTCCTTTTCGTCATTTGAAAACCAATATTCATCCATATTCGTTTCTTATTTCTATCTATACTGATTCTGATTAATTTCCTATCTTGTGAAGTTGAATAACAGTGGATCTGGTTAGTATTTGGAAAGGTGACCACCAAAAAAGGCCGAAAGCCGTTTGCGGATAACCCAGCAACAAGTTCAGTTGCGAGTGACAATAACCAAACGAATGACTGAGTAACAATTTGGTTGCAGGTTAGTAAGTGATTCTTTTGTTAGATGTGAATTGCTAGACACCATATTACTTTTTTGTTTACCTGCGGTAAACGATGGAAGTCTTTTTCATATTTCATTTTTCCTTAAACCAGTAAATATTTAACAGTAAACCTTAAGAACCGCAATTCTGTTACCGCATGACGCATCTACTGTACCGTATATTTATTAATACATAATTACATAAACAGCACACGTACAGTCATATAAACACATAACCCAGATCGACACATAGACAGACTTTATTCATATATACATACATCCGTACATGTATTTCTTTATGTATGTATTTACGCATATACTGTATATATATATATATATATATATATATATATATATATATATATATATATATATATATATATATATATATATATATATATATATATAGAGCGTCTTTTCTTTATGAGACTGTCTTTAGCGATGATGCTGCTAGCCCCTATCCCTATTCTCTTCTTGACCCCAACTGATGCTGTACACAGCATAGTTGGGTCGACTGGTGAGCTGCAGAATTTGATCGAAAAACAGGCCTTGTGAATGTGAGCCCAGAGCTCTCTCCCCCTAAATGTGGCGATAGACTGTTTATGACTGAATTAAAAAAAATTGATCAAGAGTCATTATTAATAATTCTGGTTCCTTGAATAGTCCTACCTTGAGAATGAGAAAAACAAGATACAGAAAAACAATTCTTCTGTAGTGAAGGTAATTTTTCCAGCTCATCCCCGGTATA